>NW_026558327.1:0-255712 GCF_026930045.1 Uloborus diversus | reverse complement strand
CCATTTGTGGTTTTCGCGTGTTCACTGATGCGTGAATTCGTTGACGCATACGGAGAAAGACTAACGTTTCAAAAGGAGGGGAATGTTTATTTTCGGAAGGGGAATCGTAAAAAGTTGCATTTTATTTCAGCACATTTTAAAGGGACTTGTGTCTTTTAGCACTTCTAGAGCCCTTCTTTGATTTTTTTTTTTTTTTGAGAAAATTTTATTTCATTAAATTTTATTTAAGAAAAATTTTATTTTGGTACTTATTCCAAATTAGCTGTATTGGTATGCATCGGCTGATGAAAAAAAAAAAAAAAAGTTGATGGGGTGTATTTGATACACCGGGCTGGTTGGTGGGACCATCAACTTAAAACAAAAGTTTATTTTCAATCTTAAAGATCCTATTTCACTCTGTAAAAATAAAAATAATTAAATTCGCGAAACTTTGGTTGTCTTGACAACCATTCGTCGAAATTATTCAAAGTCCGAAAAAAAAAAAAAAAAGAATCACCGAAAGAATGATAAATATAACAGAGTTGGGATTTATTTTTACAAGTATAATAAATGCATGAAAATAATAAAATGACAGTGTAAACGATTAATAACGCGATTAAAACATAACTCATGAAAATGTATAAATCATATTGAATATTAAAGCTGATTGGTACTATGAAAAAAAAAAGTTTTGTGAAAAATGTTTAAAGTTTGAAAACGCTCGAAAATAATCAAAAGAACGAAAGACGTCGAATTAGTCTAAGACCTGAATGTAAAAAATATTTGAAATCTAAAATGAATAATCAAATTCATGAAAAATAATCCAAGTTCATAAAGCATTGAAATAATCAAATTCGCGAAAAATATTCAAAAAATAATTAAATTCGCGAAACTTTGGTTGTCTTGACAACCATTCGTCGAAATTATTCAAAGTCCAGAAAAAAAAAAAAAAACTCAAAGTCACGATAGATGGCGCCATGTGCATTTACCTCATGTGAAAATTATATTGAGTTTCATTTTAACTTCCTCTAGCTCGAAAGCATTGGTGGCTTAATTGGCATGCGCGCGTCAATTAAAGCGTCAATGCTTTTTGGTGGACGCGTGTTCGATTCCCAACCGCGACACTCTGTAAAAAATAAAAATAATTAAATTCGCGAAACTTTGGTTGTCTTGACAACCATTCGTCGAAATTATTCAAAGTTCGGAAATAAAAAATCAACCTCTCAATAGATGGCGCCAGGAGCATTGCAAAAATAAAATCTTCAAAGTTCGCGTAAAAATATTCACATCCGAAACGTTGAGTGTTGCCATCCCAAAACTCGTAAAAGGTTACGAAAAACAAGTGTTGCCATCCGAAAACTTCTACGAAGTGTTGCCATCCCAAAACTCTGGTTGTCATGACAACCAGAAACCTCGTAATCTTTCACGGACAACTCAACTCACGCGGCGAGGGAGGGAACGGCTGGGGGAGGCGCAGGGATTGGGAGGCGGTGGAGGCGGCATCAGGGAGGCGGAGGGATTGGGAGGCGGCTCATAGCCGCAGAGCCGCCTCTTGGGGCAGAACCGGCATTATTACCCTACTATTGTTAAAAGAATAAAAAATATATGTTCACAAATTTTACCAATGCATATAATAAAACGTAAGTAATTGAACTCTAATGGTTTAAATATACTTCGAAAGAATGAATGAAGTGTAAGAAAGCGTACAGTGGTTCAAAATAGTCAGCAAGTGGTATTTAGGAATTTCCGTATCATAAAAATTTGATTTCTTGATCTTGAGGCAAAGAATGTTTTTTTCTTTCAGTTTGACACTCTCTGTTATTTAAACATTTTGTTCACATAGTAAGAAATAAATAAAATTCCTTATGAAAATAGAGTGGCGTTAAACAATATGAGTAGCACAGTATACAAATGAAAAACGTTATCTATCATGAAAGCGTCTCGAAAAATATTTACGTGTACCAACAACTACGCTGTTGTAAAAAGATTGCCATCAATCATGAAACGAGAAAAAAAAATCCTAAAAAAAGGAAGGAACATGGTTTTGTTAATATTTTCGAAAAATATTTTCGTTTAGAGTTGAAAACTGTCATATGACAAAAAGAAAAAAAAATGCATCGATTCAATGAATCAAATGTATGATCATGTTCAATATCGAGAATTATAGGAAAAAATAGATTGCAAAAGACACAAAATTAAATAAGCATTATTCGAAAGGAGAGACAGTGAGGCACTCAATTTATGTGCCGAATTAATTATCACTATGAGGAACTTTCTTGTTCCCAGTCTCATTCGCTGTACGCAAAAGAGAAGACTTGTTTATCCAAAGTGGGGAAACAAAGTGCAAAAGGTGAGAAAAAATTATACATGAAATCAAATGAATTGATATCGTTCCATCTTCAGTATTGGAGGCAAACAAAATAATATGAAAATTCAAAAAAAAAAAAAAAATGAGCAAGGAAAAATAGTACTGTGGCCCTAAATTACTGTGACAGTATCACCATACTAAACTTTCTTGTTCGCAGCCTCATTTCTTTTCATGCAGTCACGATGATTGACAAATTCGGATTGCAAAAATAAACTTTATGTAACATGAAAAGATTTCGGAAAATGCATTGTAAATTGTGAATAGAGTTCTTTGATTGTGAGCATGCGCAAATGATCAAGACGAAAGTTCAACTAATGATACTTCTTGAAATATGGAGAACGTTTTTGATATGAAGTGCTGCTGGCGTCATTGCTTTCTGGATTCTTTGAAAAAAATACTTTCAATTAGTGTTTTAAAGAGCCATTTGAGCGGAAAAAAGCATCACTTTATACATGAAATTGAATGAAGCAAATATGATCTTGTTCCATCTTGAGTATTGGAGGCAAACAAAATAATATGAAAATTCAAAAAAAAAAAAAAAAGGAGCGAGAAAAGAGTACTGTAGCCCTAAATTACTGTGATAGTATCACCACACTGACCTTTCTTGTTCGTAGTTTCATTTCTTTTTCATGCAGTCACGATGATTGACAAATTCGCCCTGCAAAATTCGTATTGCTTTCTTGATTCTTAGAAAAAATATACTTTCAACTGGGGTTTTAAAGAGCCATTTGGGCGGAAAAAAAAGCACCAATTTATTCATAAAATTGAAGGAACCGAATATGATCCTGTTCCATGTTGAGTTTTGGAGGCAAACAAAATAATATGAAAATTAAAAAAAAAAAAATGATCGGAGAAAAAAGGTTGTGAGGTACAAGGGCGGATTCAGGGGAGGGTCAAAGGGTCAGCCGACCCCCTGTGAGAAGAATGTCATTATGATTATTATTAAACTTCAATTCTTTACATCCGAAAAAATAGTACATGGAATCAATGTCAACATTTTTTTTTTTTTTTTTTTTTTTGCTCGGTTCTGTAAGGTAGTTCTTTTTAGCGCGTCATAATTCAAAGAATTGACTGGATTTGTTTACTGAGGCATTGCTATTTTGATTTCTTTGTTCATTTTCAAAAGCGCAAATTTCTCTAATGAGCTTAACTTTTTCCCCAGTTCTCCTCCCCCTCAAACCACATGTTGTGCGTGTCATGTGTGTTTTTTATTACTATTTATAGATGTTATCTCATATAACCAAAGCTTACGGTGACATGACCAGCATATCTGCCGAAAGAAATGTGACTTTTGATGAAAGTTTGAGGGAATATGATCCATGGCTCAGGCTGTGGCATTGAAAATTTAGGGGGAGGGGAGGTAATTTGAATGGGTTTTGACTTGGGGGGGAGGGGAGTGCTTCGTAGCATATGAGGCGGTACGCTCTCCTGCATGGAATGATGGGCAACCCTGATTAACTGCTACTTTTTTACTGGCGAGAACTTTTCATTATATCCAGTATCCAACAGGCCCCGCTCAGCCCAAAGTGATGCCCAGGCCCTGGCAAAATTTGGTGCCCCTCTCACAGGAATATCTGCAATTTTTTTGTGTGGAAGTTTTCAAAAACGGGAAGAAATAAAGAAATTTACCCCCATTTTGGTGCTCCTAAAATTGTGGTGCCCAGGTCCATGGACCTACCAGACCGTGAGTTCATCAGGCCCTGATTATATATCCTATGGTGGCGGAGAAATTACACTGCTCACTGAAACAAGCAATCCTCTCGCTGCCTATCTAAAATGAAAAATTATTGCCATGTTGTGTCTAAACATGCTTTTCAAGAGTGCAATCTTTTACACTGAAATCACGTGATGCTAGTTAATGCATACATCAGCATTTTTCTTCTTCGTGTGGAGGCGTGAATGCTGTTTAGGATTAATAGTACACGAAGCTGAACATATGAGGCGCGAGAAATTTTCTATTCTTCATTTTGGATCTTGAGGAGAATATGTTGTACTATAATTTGTGCAATATGTCTCTTTTTGATTTTAAATTATTGCTCGCGGAAATTCGACTATTTCATTTTATCATTCATAAAAATTATGGTAAGTGTATTTGCATATATTTTACTTGTGCGTAATATTTGTATATTGTAGACTACAATTTTGGCTAACTTTTTAGTTCCAAAAAGTAACGACTTGACCATAATTACTCGATTCCTCTCCCCCTCCTTTTTTTTAAACTATTTGTGTGTCAGAAAAAGAGCTTTGGACAATGTATTTGTTTTAGATATCATATTCAATGCCTTCCGTATTTTAGAATTGTTAATATTTAAAATATTTTCTTTTTCCTAAACGCATTAGCATATCAGAGGAGCTACTGAACTCGAAATAAGTTCGAGATATGAAGTGAAACTGTAATCACACACGTGCACTGTAATCCAAAATTAAATACACATTTTTTTCAAAATCAATTAAATGACAAACGTATTTTTTTCTACGTCATATTGGTCTACAAAACGTCAATCCAGCTGTTAACTATATTTTCGCCGAACGCCACTGCATAAAGGCGCTCAAAAGACATTTGCACAACGGCGTTGATCAGGCTTGGCGCGGACCTGAGTAGAGCTCTTTGATCTTGGTTATGCGCAAATGATTAAGACAAAAGTTCAAGCAATGACAATTCTTGAAATATGTATATGAATCTTCAAACGAGAAGACTCACATTTTTTCCCATTATAAGATGCAGTAATTTACACAGATTCTTTAAACAAAATAACTTCTACACTCAAACGGTGTACTTATATTAAAACAGCATTGAAAAATATATCACCTTAATAATTTCAAAAACTTATCGAGGAACTCGAAAAAAGAAAAAAAAATGCGTTTTCTTTTTAGAACGGATGTCACCGTCGAGTCACATAGATACAAGACCAACACAAAAAACGACAAAGAATGAATGGTCATTAGTAGGGATCCAGTTTATTGCCTGGCGAGGCCTGTGGCGAGGCAGAGGGGAAAAGCGGAGAAGCAGCCAAAGACCCTGGGGGAGAAGAGAAAGTGGTCCCTCAAAGTGGGGTGTGGGGGGAAATGGGTGTGGTCTGGTGGAAGGCGTGTTTTTCGCAGTTTTTCTCAATTTTTCGAAAATAAGGCTTTACTCCGTGGAGAATATCAATAGAACAAATTGTCTCAGAAACAAACTCAAAATATGTTTTTAAAGAGAAATGTTCAATCTCTTGCGCTCCTTTTTCCGTTTTTCCATATCATTTTTCAAACATGTGAAAATAGTTGTTTAAAGTTTTAAAATGTTATTAAAAAATTTCAAAATAACTACAGAAAAAATAAAAAAGAGCATCTCTAGTTCTAAGTCATAGCCATTGTTTAAAACAAACCGCATGAAAATATTCCAGTAATTTCTCGTGTTATGCTTTGTATAGGTAGCAGATTTTCCCGTAGAGAAAGCATTAGCGTCGAAAACCAAGATGGACGGTATAGAAGAGCCTTAAGAGGTTTTCCACCTCCAGCTCAATCACTTCCTATGCCGGGCTGATGAGTACTAATAAGCACGAAACTGCAGTTCTCGGCTGGAATGACTGAGCTGGCGTTGTATTTCATGAATTACTATTATTTGTGACCAATTTTATATCACCTTATTGTAACAGCAAAAGAATTGAATTTTCAGTAAACAATGTAGTAAGAGACATATGTACTATATGTAACATATAGTACATATATGTTCTTCCTTTTTTGCGTTGCATGTGCAATGCTTGTAGTTGTTGCTAACCTAAAAAAAATGAGTCTTATACTTTTTGAAAAATGTCCTAATTTTGTGAATAAACAAACCTTAGAAAAGTAGAACTGAGTTTTTCCGACATTCTATTATCCAGATCTCCGGATAATCAGGATAAAATTGCAGATTTTAAAACAACTTATATCACATAAAAAGTAATATAAAATTATAATAGCCAAAAATGTCATTAAAAGTACACCAAACATTTGCTGTTTTAAAAATAAACGTGGAGCTAGTGCATAGATCGCTAAATTGTGCTAACCTAACAAATAGCATGGCGCTAGTTTTGCTTCACCGCGCTTCATTCAAACGACACACGTATACTTGAAACAAGTAAATGGATCAAGCTTTTGTTAAGAAAGATATGAAAACTATTTTTTTTTTCCTTTTTCTAATGTCTTGTGAACAATTTTGTGTAATTTTGAGACAAAACATAGTTTTTTCAATTGTAATGAACGGTAAGTTTGTTTATTTAAGGATGTATCAATTCTATTCTTTTTTTTCTCCCCCCTCCCCTTTTTCTCCTTTCTTTTTTTTCCGTCTTAAAAGAAGAGAATTCGCTATTTCTGCTGTTTAGCAGGCAATATTTCGTTCTTTCCTTTTTTAGCTAGCTCCTTAATTCTCACGAAGAATGTGACCGGTCTCTATTTTTAGTATCGCGTTTAAGAGAGTAAACTATCAACGAGCGTTTTCTTTATGACATGAAAACAACACATATTTTTCATAATAACAACAACAACATTTTTTCTTTAACCGTGGGTCTCTTTAACAATTATTCGAAAAGCCATGGAGAGGAAAAGGGGCCAAAGTTGTACATGCGGGCTATACCGACCCCTCGCGTTTTTACGTAATACGTGCTACTATCAGATGAAAAGAAAATCAATTATTTTAGTAAAGTCTACAAAGAGCAGGTGAAACTGTATCACAGTTTATATAACCATTACTGTATCGTTTTTGTCATTTATAACCATTTTAGGTTATAAATGACAAAATGACGGTTTTACCCAGGGGCGGCAAATAGGGGGATCAAGAGGGGGCGGTCGCACCCCCAAATTTGAGCAGAATGATGGAAAATGGGTGATTTCAATTTATGTAAGTCGGAAATCAATATTCATCAAAGGAAATCTCACTGGTTCTCAGCAACTATTTGATGAAACTCGACACACTCTCAGACTAGAAAAAGTGTTTTTCGTTATTTGGTTGATTGACTTAGAAATTCATGAAGCTGACTTAGGAATTCATGAAGTATTTTTGACTTTTTCAGAACATAGAAAACTGGTAGAGAACCATGGTTAATTTTAACTAAAGAAGACACTGCCTCATATAGGCTAAATATTTCACACTTGTGTGCCCAGTGTAACGATGGTATGTCCAATAGGGTGGGCCGAAATAAGCCGAAAAATTTTTTTTTTCGAAATCAATTTTTGGATAACGCGCAAAAGTTGCATAGTGAGCTAGTTAGCACTCACAAAAAATTTCTTGGATATTAAAAAATATCTAGCCGGCGCTATTTGACACTGAAAAACCGAAAAAAAAAGAGAAAAATGAATTTTTGTCGATTTTTTTATTTTTAAACAAAATTCCAAATATTTTGCTGGAATGCACCGGAAATGTTATATAATGAGCCAGTTCGAGCCCATAAAATGTTTCATTGATTTTAATGAACATTTAACCGCTCCTTTCCAACATCAAAAATTGGAGAAAAATGAAAAAATATTGAATTTCTTTAAAAACCAATGTGAAAATTATTTTTCAAAATTAAATGATAGACTCATTAATTAAATAGCACTATTAATCATAGTTGTTATTATCACGCAATAGTATCATACATTTTCTAGAATTACATATAGAGATAATAAAATTTTGAAAAAGAAATCTTCAAATTTGATTTATAATACCTCATGAAATAATGAATATTATTTTTTGGAATAATATTGTCCCTTGTTATCAAATGATGGAAGTTCTTTCCTAGCTTGAAGTTTGGCACGAATGTATTCATCTCGTGCAGTTTCACCACGAACTTGTATTGCAACTTCGGTTATTAGTTTCACACAACGTTTCACAGCTTGCGTGTGACAGTTAAATTTCTCGAAAGTGAACTATGTAGGCTGTTCTTTGCACATTTCTTTCAATTGTTGGTCTTTTAGATGCATTGTAAGAGGTGACTCTGTTACAACATAGTTTGCCCAATCAACTAAATCAACATAATCAACGGCTTCAAAATTGAGTTTAGGACGCTTAAAAAATCGTACACCATCCGAGCTCTTCGTCTTCTTATTTCTAGAGTTCAGACCGCGCCTAACAGCTAATTCCTGAATGTATTTTCTTGAGTCAAACAACATTGTCAACAGTAGCTGTTCAGGATGAGCGAAATATGCATTATTTGAGAGAACTTTGAAAATTATCTCCTTAACGTGGTCTGGAAACTGTCTTGCAAGAGAAATCATTTTCCAAAAATGGTGGGCACCATACTGGCAGTTCGGTTTCATTTTTATTTCAAACCACATTGGAGCATAAGCTAACATTACATACTTCACAAGCATTGTAAGATTTTCTGATGGAGTTGGAGTGTCTATATACAAGCGTAACAAACGCTGCTAAAGCAGTATGAGCCGTAGAAAGTCTCATTTGACTTGTCATTGTTGATGGCGCATCAGTTCGCTTACGTTTTCTTGAAAGCGGATAATTCAATTTAAAATCGTCATCTGTATTTTTTGTGCTTTCTCCTGATTCAAGCTCTGTTTCAGGTTTATTCAATGTAATATGACTTTCCTTAACCCTCAATCCACTTGTGCTGGGTACTGATATGTCTTTCTCATCCAAAGCAGCACTTGATTCAATTTTCTGGCATCTTTTTTCTATTTTTCGTAGTTTCTGGGTTGTTACCTTATCCACTTTCCCAATAGCCATTTTTCTTACTGTCCTTTGATCAATTAGAAATTGTTTTTCTCTATCAGGGACTTTTGCTTTTTTTCTGCAATTACACGAATATAAATCTCCGCATTTGCAGGCACAAATGTCAAACAAAGTCGTAGCCTCTGCTTTAAATTTGCCTACCTTTGATTGTAAAATTTGCGTCCTTATATTCTTAGCTTTTTTTGTTGCGCTATTATATTTAGAATAATAAGATAAAATCATGGTAATCACTCTCCTTATCGAAACAACGGGAAGGGAAGCACGCTCCCAAATATCAATAACTTTTTTTGCAACTACAGCGGCCACACTTGCAGAAGATAGTTGCTTACTTCCTTCTCCCTTTATTTTCATTCTAGTGATTTGATATCATCTGATAATGTTTTCATATGTTGGAAGAAATAAAGCATCGGGAGGAGACAAATCTTTTCCAAGTCCAAATAGAAGACTACTTGTGCTTGCTAGCGTTACTTTCTTTTTCGCACGTTTCTCCATAACAGTCGTATTGTATACCAAAACAAAGACAATAATGCAATGATATTCGAAATACACTTCTTCTTTAACACGTTTTCTATTCTTTAACACGTTCTGCAGTGAACAATCGAATGCTCATAATTTTATTCTGACTAAAGCTCACAGAGCAGCCAGCCGGGAAACTTTTCTTTCCCCAAAGATGGACATTGGACACAAGAGAGGACCCCTTTTTAAAATGGGCGTACAAATGTCGCATAAAATTGATTGAATTTTCACTGTTCATTCTAAGTAACGTATTGCGTAACATTTCAGTATTTACTTATTTCGAAACTACTTTTTTTTTTCATTTTTCCTATGTTTCAGTCTTAAAGAAGCGTAGCTAAATCTTCTACGAAGTGTATAAATGTCTTTGAGTATTTCACTAATTCACTGACAGATACTTCTAATGTTTGCTGAAACTAGCTTCAAACTTTTATTTTTGCCCCCCCCCCCCCCCCCCTTTTTTTTGAAAAAAGTGCATTTTTGCCCTTTTTTCCGTTTTTCAATGTCAAATAGCGTCGGCTAAATATTAAACAAATTTAGCGAAATTTTTCATGGGTAATAACGGGCCCATATAGCAACTTTTCCGCACTATCCAAAAACAGATTTCCAAAAAAAGTTTTTTCGGCCCACCCTAATGTCCAATATGAGAGGCTCGTGAAAAGTGGTGTGGCAGCATGGTTTTCACAAGAAAATTCCTTGATATTTTATATTCACGTTTACGCTCATTTTTTAAGTGTATATTTATTTAATGAGTGTTCATCGCTTTCTTCTGCTAGAAACACGTTTCAGCTGCTCAATACACTATAATGTTTTCATAGAAACTTCTTAAAAATTCATGTAATTATTGAAAAAAAAAAAAAAGACATATTAACCAAATACCTCTTATGAGGCTCTATAATTATGCAATCGCGGAGTGACACAAGATAATCTTCAAGAGTTAAAACGGTAAAAACATTTCTCTATAACTTTAAAGCAGTGATTTGACGACTGGAAGAATTATTGCAAAACGATTCTTTAAATGGTGAAAAAGCTTATGCCCTTTAGCATGTATGACTTCGTTTGAATTGTTATCCAATTTGTTTGCATCGGAAAAAGGTTTTTGAATAATACTTTACTCTATCAAAATATATATCTTCAATCCGCTACTCGACTATTCAAACCACAGTTCAATCTACAATTAATCTGTGCACCCTACTACCACAGTTCAATCTACAACTGAAACTGAAAATAGATTTTTTATAAATGTATATTTCAATCAATCGTGAAATATTTCAAAAAAATTCTTCCTCCAAGCCAATTTTAAAGAGGCGCGAAAAAAAAAGGATTGGATTTTGAAAACGAAAAATAAAATGTTTCAACTGTGAGTAAAATTTTTAGCATGAGGCAAGAAAAGTTACAAGCAATATACCGACAGAATGGTTTTCACATCCAGAGACTGCAGCTTCGTCCTTGTTATGGACTCATCAGTCTGGAATAGTGAATAACAGAGCTGGAGGCAGATGATGTCTCATTGAAGCTGAGAACGCCGACATGACTAGATTATTCAATGATGAAAAGTTTAAGCCCCTAACAGTTTTTGAAGTAGCCAGGGTGATTTTGAAGAGCAAGATATAAAAAGTGTTTTCATACATAACTTTGTGTTACTTCAATTATTTTTTTAACTATTACAATCAGCTTAGATAGTAGAGAAAGATTTTTTTTTTAATGTCTCAGGAGGTTAGAGAAATATTTTCGGAGAACAAAGGGGAGGGGGGAGGGACTTTTTCATTTAGCTGAACTGGCAAAACAGCACGACATTGGGCACTGATAGATTAGTAACACGATTCCCCTGCTCTTCCGAATTCCAAAAATCATGCATTATAACTTTTCCAAAAGGTATAAAAACTTTAGTAGTGAGATATTTTGTATGATAACTTTTTAGTCAATGAATCAAAATTTTAATTGTTTCTAAACACTAATTTTATTCATATTAAACCGATTTTATGACAATTTCTTGTTAGCTAATGTGTGTTTGGTTTCGCTTTGGGGTTATAAATATTTAAGAAACTCGACCCCCCAAATGAAATGGTGAAATGCCGCCCCTGGTTTTACCCCTCCCATAAGGAAAAACTTTCTCTCTAATGCCTTCTCAGACTAAAATTTATAGGCGAAGATATAGTATACCTCACGCTTGTTGGCATTCGTCTTCGGACGAGCATACTTCAAAACCGATTGAGGCACTTTTCGTGAAAGGAAGGTCACTTGGCGCATTTTTACTTTTGTGCATATTTTACTAATTGAGCGGATGCAGCTACTACGAGAGTTTCGATGCCTAGTTTACCCACCAGGAGGAGGCACCTGGGTCTATTCAATACGAAACTTCACTAGGATTTTAATTTTGCCAAGAGCACTCAAGGCCAAACGAATACTCGAGGGATCTTTTGCATGCCGAATAATCAGGCGACATGGACGCTGCTGACTTCCTGCATCTTGAAAATCCACCAACTGGAGCCAGGACCAACCCTTCACCTTTGTTGCGTAAGAGATTCGCGTCTAACCGCTACACCACTGGGTCGACTTTCATAAACATATTGCTATCTAAAATTATTGTTATTTTGACCAAAATGTGTGATGTCACACCTCTTGTATACCCCTCCTTTCCCCTTGTCACAAACCGTCACACTTTTCCCTTCCTCTATTAAAGTATGACATCATTTGTGGACGACCCTTTATATACAGACTAAATGATTTTTAAAATGTGTTCAATATTGGAGTGGCATCCAAAACCCTCGTAAAATTGAAACCACTGAATTTAATGTTTTTATTGATGTTCTAGCCTGATGCAATTTGCAAGTTCAGAATACTTGTAATTAAAACTTCTTTAGCGCAGTTTCTTCAGTCCTATGCATGGTCACTGGCAAGGAGGTGCAAGAGCGCTCATGTGTAAGGAGGCACTTACACATCCTAACTTTCGAAAAAGATTTTTTTTTTAATTAAAAAAGAATGAATTTGATCTATTTAATTTTTTGTCTTTAGTGAATAAATTAAATTAATTTTAAACAAAAGACTAACTAAAAATACTTAAATTACAAAGTACATCGCGAAAAATACTAAAGGCATCTTTAAGTCTATGAGTGTCGGCAGGGGGAGGGGAGGGGCAAGGGTTGAACTTTAAATTCCTGGATTTTAAAAGTGAAACCTAATTTATGAAAAGGGGCTAACTACAAAATACATCACGAAAATTACTAATCTTATTTTTAAGTCCGCAATCAGAGCCAGGGGGTACATTCTTACACCCCTTGGGCTCTAAAAATAAAATAAAACAAATTAAATTAAGACAAACTAAAAAATACTTTTAAAAAACTAGAAAATGAATCATGAAAAACATTAATCTCACGGTTAGATCCACGAGCTTCGTAAGGGGGCTGCAGGGAGAAGCATTTTCTCCCCTTGGCTTTTAAAAATATAATAAAATAAATTTGCAAAATAATGCTAATGGAATACTTCAATAATTTTGTTTTAAAAATAGTTTATAATTAATTAGTTTTTTCATTTTGAACAAAGAACTGATTATAAAATTACAAAAATATTGTGATCAGAGAAATAAAATTTATAAATTAAGTAATTTTAACAAAGATAAAAATACATCTCTGAATTTGCTTTAAAGTAAATAAATAAATGTATTAATAAAAATGGAAATGAAAAAATAAATAAATAAACTTGTGTGTAAAAAAGTTTAAAAAAAACAACCCTGCCAAAATCCGGAAAAAAAATAAATAAGATAAATTAAAAAAAAATAATAATAAATTTGAAAAAATAAATAAAAACCTAGTGTTTTTTTTTTTTTTTGTGATTTACATGCAAATAAACCCCGTAGCATATGATTCTACCGGTATCCATGGTCCTATATGCATTAATTTTTCCTCTTTCTGGTTTCAATATTTTTGAAAGCGATTTAGCTTAAACAAAGCTGTCTCTGACTGGGGTGAACTCGCGCATCCCGTTTGTCTGTATGTGTATAGGAAGGAAGATTTAAATTGTTCGAGAGTAGGGCTCACATTTCCTCAGTCCGTTTTTGGTGTCAATGCTCAATTTGAACGTCTGTAATGGAGCGCGACAGCTACATCGATTGATCGCGGATGTACTTCGTTAACAGAACGAATAGAACATTGTCCTGAAATTAAAATTAAATTTTCTTTTTCCGCGTCTGAAATACCAATAAATGTGTAAATGCTCATTTCTTTAATAGCTGTCTGACATTGCATGATAGTTCATGAAAAGTTTTGAACAATGTTATGAAAACTGTTTCTTTATTTAAAGCTTTAAAAAAAATTTCTTTTTTTTCCGTTGAAAAAGGTGTTTAACAAGTTTTACAGAAATACTCCATTCCGAAAAAACATTTTTTTCGGCTAGATAAAATGTATTTTCATATATTTTATCGAAAGAATAGAAAATATCAAAAGCTGATTTTTATATAAGGATTCGAATTCGGGATTTTTCTGCATATAATATACCATAGGAAAATCTGCAGTAATAGATGTAGCACCAATTTTTCGGAAATGTTCTTCATTTAAATTGTTCGGAGGGGGCATGCACAGATATTTTGGGACCCGTCACAAGTGACTTTTCCGGGCCCCTCTCCATATTGTTTACCCTATATTTCACCCCTAATTTTTAAAATATTGGGCCCCATTCAGGCTCGAGCCCAGGCCAACAGGTGCCCCCTCCCCTGTGCACGCCCCTGGAAGAGGAATCAACCATTAATACTTTCCTAGTCTGATTAATTGATTTTTAGATACTAAATTTTGTCTACTTCAGATCCGAAAAAACTGACATAAAAATGTGGTGTAATCACACTCTATCAAAAAAAAAATATATATATATATCATGCTTCTTGTACGCAAAGATTTTGCAGAAAACAACAGATGGAGAATTTCGATATACAATGTATGTATAAAAAGTACCAGGAACCTGACATTACTATACGTCGTAGTTCGGATGTTCGGTGAAGGACCTTCAAGATGTGCTAAGCACTAGTCTTCTACAATTTTTTTTTTCTTTTATTTTGGCTAAGTGGGGTTGCATATTGATTTCTCATCATTTTCAGACCAACTGTTACACCATTAGCAAACCTAATGTGAACCCCAGGGTCTAGCAGCCTCTCTTTTTAAATAACACCAACATCGGCAGAATGCCATTACTAGTTGAGAATGTCGACACCCAGCTTCCCACCAGGTAGAACATGAGCTTTCACGGCAAACCTGCACTAGAAATTTGATTTTGCCGAAAGTATTCGAGTCAAAACCCCTATGTGCCCCCTGGATGCACACGATTCTGCTAAACATCCTCTAAATATCTAGAGAACATCGAATCTTAAGGAGAGGAGGGGAGAGGGGAGCACCCCCCCCCCAAGGACGAGACCTACCCCACCCCCAAAAAAGACAACAGGAATATTAAAAAATTGTCTAAAAAATTCAATGTCGCAGTTTCTACCGTGAGCTCCCCTCGTGGGCACTCTTGAAGTCTGATTATCACTAACTGTTCCACGTAATCTCGTAGAATTCTCAATTCTGTTTTCAAACTTAGCACGCGTTCTCTGCACCAATCGTAGCTCTTAGAATGTGACACTCCTTCTCTACTGTCGCTGACGTCACTAAAGGAAGAAACGAATAGATATCACTTCCTACAGGAAGAACCTAAAAAAGTAACACATCCCAAAGACCTTATTTTAAGTATTCCGTAAAACACGTGCAAGCATATTACAAGGTTACTGGAATCATTCCAAGTGTTTTGGGTCTTGACTCCTTTATTTGACTATGTAAGATGTGGAAAAAAAAAACCCTCTTAGTGAACTTAGTCCACGAAGTAGCGACATCTAGTTAAATTTAAGTAGAAGAAAAAGATATACATAATCTTTCAAAATTTTAACACACTCCCAATCTTTTTTCATATGCCAATCGCTTTTAGGAGCAGCCATCAAAATGTAATTTAAGACAATTCGCTAGTTTTTTTTTATACAAGGTATGGAAAGTCTTATTATTGTGATAAAAACATTATTTCCTAATTCTGGGGAAAAAAAAACATAGTATTTGTTAGCAGCATCAGGAGCATGTGATTGAAACGAATAAAATTAACATTTGACATGCTGATAATATAAAATTTAAATTGCCTAATCAATCTTAGGACGCTATTACATTTTGCGCCCCTCCCAAAACCTATTATTCAAGCTTGAACGTGCACTATGAACTAAAGAGTATTTCGTAATTTTATATACACTCTTTTAACTTTTTAATTGCATATTTCCCTCCGTACATATGAGGCAGTGAGAAGCAAAGGGATGCAAGTGGACGTTTTCAAGTTTTGAGTAAAACGCGTTTAAAGATAACATCCTAGGTAGGCTTTCATTGAATTTTTTTTCTAAATCATGCTGTATCGCAGCAACTACCAGGGGTATTAGTACCATCTCTTGCCCCAAGACAGAGGAGAGATTCCCCTACCATGTGTACTGGTTATCTCCAAATTTTTAATTTTGCCACTTACATCCCTTGCTTCTCACTGCCTCATATATATCTATCTTTCTATCTATCTATCTGTCTGTCTGTCTGTCTGTCTGCATAGGTATGCGAGTATGTACGAATATGTATATGCATTTCAAGAGTTTTCCCTTCAGTTTCTTTCCCTCCCTTTCAACCGCCATGATACTATTCACCACCGGTTGAGCTAGAAATGGCAAGTACGAAGGTATCATTGGTTAAAATAAATAAATAAGGGTAAAAAGAGTGTTTTGTTCGGTTTTACTTACACTAACGCAAAATATTTTGGTTTTGAAGAAGTCTCAATGAACTAATTTATACATTTAGTTGACTAACAATAGTGATTAGTAGCATCTCTGAAATAAATAACCAAATACTATAACATTACAGGGGAAAATATTTTATTTTTACATGAGCATATTTCTGAAATTGAAATTAAATTTCGAAATAAATGCGTAAAAGAAAATATAAATATTTATTTATCAACTTAAATAGATAAAGAAACTTAAACAACTTAAAATAATTTGGTACATTTGTCAGCTATTTTAATCATTTCGCTTTCACTTTGGAGAATACATTTATTACGTCTCTAAGATGAAAGCTCGTCTGAGATCTGCCTATGAATTGGGAAGCTGACCAATGAAAATGTTTGTTTCCCCGACAGCCCTTTATCCATCATCCAGGGGTGCCCACCTAGAAGGGGTCATGGCGCAGACTGCGTTATTGAAATTTTTTTTTTTTGGGGGGGGGGAGTTGTTTTAAGAGTATTTTCTTTGGGGGGGGCTTGTGATAGTGGGGGGGAGTGCACCTTTGTTCTTAAGTGGGGTGGGCACCCCTGCATCATCAAAAGTCGATATTTTCTCAACACCGGATATGCTTGAAAAAATAACCCTATCAAAATTTAGTTTTTGTGATTGAAGGTTTTCATTCACAGTTTGTGACAAGGTTGAGGGACGGGGGTAACAAGCATCACGCATTTTTTTAAGAAGAGATTACTAAAAAAAGGTGACATGTGGCAAAAGGGTTAGGGGGGTATCGTGAAGTGTGACACTTTGTGACAAAGGGGAGCTTGAAAAGGTTGAAAAAGTGTGACATCATTTATGAACATGTCACACTTTACATGTCACATGCCAGGGTGCTTATTCCAAGCTCGAAATTCACCTTGCGAGATTAGTTCTGATCGCCTCACTAGATGGCGCTATAGGGAAAAAAGCGGTCTCGAAAGGAAATTCTCGCAAGTAGCAATTCCAATCCATGGAGCTAATATCGAGGGGAGATGGCGCGGCGGCGAAGATCAAATGAATCCGGGTTGCCTTTTCCTGCCATGCCTCGCTCTTTCTCATCGGCACAGGCAAATCGGGTGCTCAATGCTTTTCTACGAGAATTTGTCAAACTTTCCTAGCTTGTATCTTTTCTAAATTTATTTTAATTTTCCAACTGATGGGAAAAATCATTTTACCATAATATCCAAATGGCCTCATTTAAAAATGACCAACATTGGAGGCTATTTAATTATTAAAATTGAGTATTTTCACAGAGCATACTTATTTGATCTGAGAGCTCCCGATCAATGATTTTCTGACTTTTTACAAGTTTTTTTTTACTTTTTAAATCTTTCAACAACAATTCATATAGTACTATGTATATAGCTTACTTTATAGCTAAAATAAAAAATGTGTCAGCATCAAAATTATTATTTTACTAAATTTCATTGAAATTTTTATGTGTGGGGGTGTATGAAAATTATGATCAGTATAACATTGTTCCTTTCAAATAAAAGAATCTTGTGAATATAGGCCCGTCAATTAGGGGGGGGGCAACTTTTCGAATATTACAGAATTCAATGTAAGAGGGGGATTTGCTGTGTTTTGGCAAAATTTGCATTTTGCAAAATTTGCCCAAGCGCCAGAAAACTTTGAAATGACCGGCCTGCGTGGATATAAAATTTAAAAAAATGTTTCAATACATACATTTTTTTTTCTGTTTTGCAATAAAAAAACGCACTAAAAAAAATTTTTTATTCATAAATAAATACATTTCAAGAAATAATTACCAATCAAATATATTTATACATTTGGACAATGGACTATAATATGTACATACATCAATAGTGAATGATAAAAACTATACTGGTCAAAAGCATAACAAAAAGTTAAAGAATAAATTAGGCTTGTTAAGCTAATTTTTCAGCAATTATCACCTGCAGAGAGCCTTTAATCTTTTAAGTCTATTATTCAAAATTACATTCATGATTTGATGGCAAAAACATTCAGAATGTAGATTTCTGCATTAATAATGCATGAAAACTATCCTTTGATCCAGCAACATCCGATCTTTTGTGACAACCTACAACGCAGCAAATTGCCATATTAAATGATGAATTAATTTAATTTTCCAGAAGATATGCGAAAGAGCTCGTATCAAACAGTCAGCAGAAGCGCTTGTCAGCTTGTCACATCGGCCTCATAAGCACAAACAAGCCTCTGTAGGGTTGCCGGTTGGCAGGTCCTCCCGCCGTACGATGCCATCTCCCCTCGATACTAGCTCCATGATTCCAATCGCCAAAAGAAGGGGAAAAGTGATTTTTCGGGCGCTTATTTGCGGAGCGAAATCTCAACTGCCCTAAAGTAGGTAGGTGAGATTGAGCGATTTTTGTGATACAATTTGGGAGTTTATCTTTCTGAAAGGTATTGGCTCGAGGAAAACGAATTGGGATGTTGCCAAACTTGGAGATGGTGCAGGGGGGCAAGGGGGGGGGGGGGGGAATAAAACTGCACTGGGGGGGGGGCAAGTGGTTTTCCGTTAAATTTTTGTGACACAAAAATGGGAGTTAGTTTTTCTGAAATGTATTGGCAAGCAGAAAACAAATTACAATGTTACGAACCTTGAACATAGTGACGGAGAGGGAGGGGGATTAAAACTGCGCTGGGGGGGGGGGAGCAAGTGGTTTTCCGTTAATTTTTTGTGACACAAAAATGGGAGTTAGTTTTTTTGATAGGTATTAGCAAGCAGAAAACAAACTAGAATGTTACGAACCTTGAACATGGTGAAGGGGAGGGAGGGGGGTTAAAACTGCGCTGGGGGGCAAGTGGTTTTCCGTTAAATTTTTGTGACACAAAAACGGGAGTTAGTTTTTCAGAAAGGTATTGGCAAGCAGAAAACAAATTAGAATGTTACAAACCTTGAACATTGTGAAGGGGAGGGAAGGGGGTTAAAACCGCGCTGGGGGCAAGTGGTTTTCCGTTAAACTTTTGTGACACAAAAACGGGAGTTAGTTTTTCTGAAATGTATTGGCAAGCAGAAAACAAATTAGAATGTTAGGAACCTTGAACATAGTGAAGGGGGGGGGGGGGGGTGAAAAAGTGGTTGTCCGTGGAATTTTTGTGATAAAATTACGGAAGTTGGTTTTTCTGATAGGTATTGGCACGAGGAAAACGAATTAGGATGTGGCCAACCCCAAAAATGGTGCAGGGGGGGGGGGCTATAACTGCAAACATAAAACAGGTATATATGCAAAATTTTTCGCTTTACAACAAGTTTTCAAAGCTTAAAATGCTTAATTCAACTAATAACAACATTATAATGCACAAACATCCGAATTAAATTGCAGACACGTGTTTCGGAAGACTCGTGTTAAGAGCTCCTTTTTCAATGTAAAAAATGTTTGTGAATGAAAATGCATTAGGCTAAGGTTGATAACTTCCATTGATTCCAGTAACCAAACCCATCATTTAGGAACTAAGGTAAGAGTGGGGGGGGGGAATCGGGGGCACTCCAAAATTTTCAAGATATAATGCATTTGAAATAATTAAGGGGCTAGGAATTTCCTACTCCCTCTTATTTTTTTGACCGCTCGACGGCCTGCACAAATGCGTCTAGGGGAAATTTTATGTAAAAAGCGTTTATAAATTTTATTTTTCTTTTGTACATTATCCCACTTAAAATTTAGTTTTTTCACAAAAGTACTAGTTGTTTCTGAAAGTTGTATGAATTTCAAACTTACACAGAATATGCAATCCCTTTTTTTTGCGTTTTAGGGGGGGGGGTGACATCACAAATTATCGCCCCGGGTGTCACCCATGCTGGGTACGCCACTGACGTAGGTAATTTTTTTTTTTTTTTGTCTTCTTTTGATATAAAATCCTCCTCCCCTTTTTTTCCCAAAATTCTTTATTTATTACCTACTAGTCCAGTCAATAGGTAGAAAAAAACGGGCTTGCCTTACAAAAAATGGGGTCAAAGATTTTATTTTTTAAATTTGTGTATACTAGTGCCAATATGAAAAAACCAAGTTATCCAACACGAAAGACCTCGGGAGAACTTTTGGGGGCCGAAAACACCCAAAAATTTGTGACTTTTTGTAGTATTTTCAAAATATCTCAAAAATGGTTAAAATTACAAAAAAACTTCCAATGCAAATGTTAAAGAGTATTAAATTTCCTTCAACTTTTGTCATTACAACATTTTTGTAGCATGAAAAGCAAGCGAGTTACAGCTTCTTGAAAGTCACACTTTTCTGAACCCCTTCAGCGAAGTGCGTGAAAGCGCATCGGATAACGGAGGAAAAAAGGAGAAATGCCGGCAGTCTGACCTTGGAAATCATTTGTCTTTCACAGCTGAGGGTAAATGCTTCCGTTCCCTTTAATTTAAACAAAACACCCCCATTCCATCCCCCCCCCTTTTTTTTTCTCCAAATGAGATGAATCGACTCAATAGCTACTCATGTTGGTCACTTCAGGGTTTGAGCGAGGGTATGTTTTATCAATTTGTGTGTTCTGAATTACAATTTTTTCCTAGAAATGATTACGCCTGACCAAGGTGTTTTTTTTTTATTATTATTATCATTATTATTTGCGAAATCAGTTTGCATGAATGCGAAATAAAGATTGTGAAGGAGAAGGGAACAGAAAATCTTCAAAGATGCAGCGCAAAACGGCAAAATGAAGAACATCAGCGTTTTTTGAAGTCCTTAAAAGAAGTGACAATTCACACTGCCTGTCACAAATGCTATATCAATGAGCAATCAATCTCTTCCCTTGAAGTAATGGTTGAACCTAACATGTTAACTAAATTCCTTAAGAAAGATTTCTGGCAAATTATAACAAAAAGAATTGTCTTATTCTACTTCTTGAGACATATTTCGAAGAGTGTGGCATTGAAGTCAGGCAGACTCAAGATGATGCCGACTCACTCACTTACTGCTCTTTCAAAGGCAAAAGAAATTGAAAAGGTTGTTATAGTGAGCGAGAGGACTGATGACAGCTTTAGGACAGCCTTTCAGCAACTTGTTCTTTTTAAAACCTGGAAGAGAGAATGCTTGTGATTTGTTTTTTTCCCCACTAAATCTTTTAAGTTTGACCACAGCAATATTCTTTTCATCCATGCGTCAAGTGGGTGTGATACGACTTCGGCAATCTTTGGCCAAGGCAAAATTAAGTTGTACAAAATAGTCAAAAAAAGAAAACAACTCCTAAAAATTAAGGAAGCTATTGAAGTATTTATGCACCCAATCTATCATCATGATGCCTTCCTTAGCTGCAGCTGGAGAAAACATTTTGCAAATATTATACACAGGTGACGTAAAATATTTGAACATATCTTTGGATACTTTGCAATTTAATCTTTTTATAAAACTAGTATACAGGGCTAAGATAAATCTTGCAGGGATACCTCCAACGTGCGGGGAGGGGGGGGGGCATGCTGGACGTTATCACTCATATCGGTTCTACCACCAAATTCAAAGTTGGTTGGGCAACATAATTGATCCAGAGAAATGGGGTTGGGAACGCAGGACGCAAGGTCTAAGGCATGTTGACACGAAAAGAGATTCAGTTACTCAGAATCTTTTGAAGATTGTACCTTGTACCTGCATGAAAAATTGTACTGGAGCCTGTTCTTGTCACAAGGCAGGTTTAAAATGCTCCAGCACGTGCAAACACTGCAGTGGTACAAATTGTGAAAATGTTGCAGAAATTTCATCTTTGGATGAGACTGCTGAAGAAGATAATTTGCTCCAGGAGCTTTTGGAATTACCGCAACAAGGAGATGAACAATTAAAGGACTACAGCTTCTTTCTACCCCCTACAGATTCTGAACTGGGAGAACTTCAAAACGGCTTCGAAGAAGATAAACAGCGTATTTTGTTGTTATTTCTCTATTTGCTTTAAGGTCGAATGAATCTCTCTGTAATTTAGATGTATGTATTAATCTTCAACAATTGGATTTTCATTTTGTAAGGTAATTCTTTTGTGTTTTTCATGCCTCAAAAAGTCAGTTTCTGCAGAATTTTTTCAAAGTGTTCATTACGTATTACTATTGTACCTTTATTTATTCATTTTTATGTTTATTGTTTGTTTATTATCACCCTAATATTTATTCATTCACATTAATATTCGAATATTGCATTTTCGCTTGTAATAGAATAGATGGTACGAATTATGTGCCTTAAATGAATGAGAAGATTTTGTAATTCAATTACAAACTGCATATAAATCATATGTTATTGGAGTCTGACTGAAGACTACCTCTGTCAGAATAGAAATATTAGTTCGTGAGCGGTGGGGGAGGGTTTATTATTATTGTATCAGAGCATATGATGCATGACTGTTTGATTGTTTGCTTATTAGCTGCCTAATATTCATTCCTTCACATTAATATTTAAAAATCGCATCTTTGTTTGCAATAATTAGACTAGAATGTACGAATTATATCCCTCAAATGAATGTATATTGTCTAATCCAGTTACAAATAACAATATATCATCTATTATTGGAGTCTGATGAAGACTACCTCTGTCAGATCAGAAAAGTTAGTTCGTGAGCAGTGGGGAAGGTTTTTTTTAAAATTATTATTGCATCGTCGTATGTGCTTTAAATGAATGCGTATATATCTATTTCAGTTTCATAATACATTGTTTGCTTTTGGAGTCTAGTGGGAACTAATCTGTCAGCCAGAATTGCTACTGTGTCCAGCAGGGGGGGGGGGAGGTGAGCAAGAAACTCAAACTACTCTAACTGTCGATAAACTCTCTGAAATTAAAGTTTCTATTGAAGTTCTAATAATTATGACGCCTTCCTTTCAGTGTGAAAGCTTTTTTTTTCGGAGTGGAGGAAAACTGCCTATTTTCAAAGAGCTATAGCAAGCTTGTTATTTGTGCTACAAAAAAGTTGTAAATACAAAAGTTGTAGGAAATTTTATGTTCTTTAAACTTTATATTTAAAACTTTTTTCTAAGTTGAACCATTTCGGAGATATTTTGGAAAAAACAAAAAAAGTCATAAATTTTTGTGGCTTTTCGGCCCCCAAAAGTTCTCCCGGGGTCTTTCGTGTTGGATAACTTGGTTTTTCCATGTCGGCACCAATATGTACAAATTAAAAAAATAAAATCTTTGACCCCATTTTTTGCAAGGTAAAATGTATCTATTGACTGGACTATACTGTCAATATTCAATTTCAATTGAATTCAATTTGTAAGAAAATTTATTTTTCTTTATTGAAATTTGATATTGATTTACTAATTACAAAACAGTACAAATACTGGTAATTTCTGGGGAATTGTTTCTAAAGTTTGATTTTCCATTTCGCCGACATCAAAATTAGCAATATTATACAAATACGGTATTCGATTATACTGTGAGCATTTGTAAATTGGCTGCTATATAATATGATGCATTTCAAGGAAAAGAGAATGCTTCAAAATGCTCCTTTTTTCTTTTCTTCTTCAATTTAGGATCTTTCCTTTGGGTTGAACTTTAAAGTTCTTTATCAGCTGAAGAGAAATAATGATTGAAAAATGTATTCCTTTTACGAATTTTTTTCAATATACATTTACAGAAGCAGAGTATTTATTTATTTCAAACTGCTCTTGTAGCCAAGATTACTGTTTTGACTTTTTAATCTTGAAAATAAAGATGGAATTGTGTAATCATAGGTACAAGTTGCTTGTTTTGAAAAAGCAAATCTAGAAATGTACTGTTTTGAGGATATCTTTGGAAAACAATACCTAGAAAAAATGGAATTTGAAAACAGGAATATTGAAGAAGTAATACTTTTTATTTAGTATATGCTTATTAAATTATAATTTTAAAGGAGAAGAGAAAAAAAAATCTGGAACATGTCTTTGAAACTGAGATTGTTGTTATAATTGCAACTGGGAGCGGGGGGAGGGTTGGTTTTTACATTACTAATCCTAATGTGGAAGATTATATATTCTGTTATGTCTGCTCCTATCCCCAAAAGCTCAATTAGCACAACAAACCTTTTACATTTTGTAGGGGTGCTCCTCCCCCCAAATATCCGGAAGACTCCCCCCTCCAAAAGCAAGAGCCCCCCAAATAAAAAAATACCCCTCAACCCCCTCTAAAAATTTCAATGGCGCAGTCAGCGCCATGCCCTAACACCCCCCTCCCTGCATTTTAGTGTTTTTTTTATTCAATTTTAATTAGCAGATTTTTTCATCAAGACTTTTGAATGCCTCTAAACCTTTCGCACTCTGCACTTCATTAGACACGGCAACAACATAATATTCAGTCCACGATTACGAACTATTTGTATTTTTTCGTCTGCATTTATGAGGGTTAAGATTTTTTTTTTTAGTATCATTATTTTTTTTAAGTTATTATTATTAATATTTCGATTATAGTTTCTTGGGAAAAATATATTTCATATAAGACGTTCTTACTAATATAGATGGTGTTATAGGGTAAATCAACAAAATTTACGGTTAATTTTTATCATATTTATGTATTGGCTGTTTTCACCTCTTCGATTTTTGTTTCAGACACTGTAATATTGAAATATGCAAAAAATATGACTTACTTTTTGCCATTCGACTAAGCTTTTTGCACCGGAGCACTCGGCCATTTTTCCTTTGTGTACTATTTTGTAAAATTCTCGGAGAATTAATTTTTAAGAACATCTGGGTTTGCTTCAAGAAAATCTAAAATGATTTCGGTGTGATTCTTTGTAACGTAAAACGTATTCTTTGAAGAGTAGCCATTAGCGTGCCAGTCGTCAAAGTTCGCGCTTTTCCGTGCAAGGATTAAACAAAACAAAACTAACTGCGCTGAAAGGACATTGGTTGGAAGAAGTCACGTGTACCTCCTGGTCGACCAAACTAATCGAAAAAATCGGCGCCCTGTTCAGAATTCAACGTTGCGAGATTTTTTCCGACAACATCGATCACGTGACGGGAAATCTCGAACTCGAAACGAGAATAGTTTGGAATGACCACCCAGTATCTTTATCATCGGAGTATGATGATCGGAGATTATTTCTTCAGGTCTGCGGACTCAGGAGAAAATGTCCGACTCCGACATCTTTACCCCAAAATCAGTCAGACCCCGACTACAAAGCCCTGTATCTATCCCTACCACTTAGCTTAAGGGTTGTCCATAAATGATGTCACACTTTTTTTTTAGCATTTTTGGCCCATCTCCCTCCTTCTTTGTCTCAAAGTGTAACACTTCTCCACCACCCCTCCCTTTGCAGGTGTAACGTGCTATGTATAAACATATTCTTATTAAAAGAATGCGTGATGTCACACTTTTTGTTACCCCCTCCCTCCCCTTGTCACAAACTGTCACGATTTCAACGACCTATAACACCCCTCAAAGCGTGACATCATTTGTAGACAGCCCCTATATTAACTTTGTAGTAGTATTTTTATTTAAAGAGTACGAAGGGAAGTGACCTTTTCCTCGATTTTCAAAGAAGAGAGATCATCTCGGCTGCGGCGTTGGAGGGAAAATGATCTACTCCGACTCTTAGGATTTAAAAACCTCTGACTCCAATACCTTGATCTCAGAATCAGTGTGACAACGACTCCAAAGCCCTGTATCTATCCCTGCTACTTAGCTGAAGAGAAAATTTGCTTAGTGATACCTACCCTCTTATCAGATCGGATTTTGAAACTCCCGTGACTTTCTAAAAATCAAAACGTGCAGGAAAATGCTGTGTGATAGACACATGGACAGAATTTGTATTGTAGCAATGTTCATCTGAACTTTTGCATGTGTGTTTGAGATGAATTCAAAATTTTGGTTAATAATTTTTGGACTAAAAGTGAAAGACAGAAAACTCAAAATTTCTTAGTAGGAAGAGAATTTCTACCTGCAAATTAGTCGAAGAAATTTTTTCAAAATAACAGGCATAGAAAAAATGGAAGGTTTTGCTTCCAAATTCTAGTGTTGCATCACTTTTGCTATAAAAATTCATTGTTTGAAGTTAAATATTTTTATCGGATTTGACAAAAATATATACGAGAAATATCTTACTGCACATAAATAAGATACAAAACACGGAAATAATCGGAAAATGGTACAAATAAAATATGAAAATTTGAAGTTGCTAAAGTTGAAGCATTAAACATTATGTTTAATAATTTAGTCAAGCTCGTCATTTCGAAGTTCTCTATGCGGGGCAAGATTTATATACTCAACACAGATAAAATAAAAAATGACAAAACACACACATACATATGAATAAATACATTACACATTTACAAAAAAAGAGGAAGGTAATTTCCTCCCTCCTGGTCACCTGATCCTTCTAAATGACTATCCTGAACTTAACGCATTTTGAACAATCATTGATTGTTATTTATGTGCTATTCTACAAAAAAGTCGACATTATGTCCTGGAAGTAACATTTCTTTGACTAATTTCAAAACCAGTAACAAAAAAATTTTTTTTTATTGAAGAAATCACACATATACGTGATTTTTTTCAGGCAAAAAACTTTTGCTTATCATCTTTATTTATTTATTTATTTATTTTTTTTTTTTTTGAAATAAAATATAGAATTGTCACGTGCCAGACAAAATGTCCAATTTTCTGCGGAAGTTGCCACTTTTTTTCTTGAAGCTAACACAAAAAATAAAACATAATTACTAGAAAGCGAATTTTTATTTAAAACATGTTAGGGAAAGATGAGACATGTTTATTGCCTATTTTAATTGGTTTTTAAAACTAATGTATTATAATAATTACTATCAATTTTTCATAACATGTTAAAATACCTTAATTTGTTGTTCTACAATTTGCAATGATATAGCATCAGAAAATAGTTCATTAGAAACATTTTTTTAAATTGCCCCATCGATCTAAACTCTCCCCTATCAAGTATTTCTGGAAAAAAAAAAACGATTTGCATCATTGTCTCTTACTCAGAAATCTTTATACTCTGCTCTTCTACTCTGCTTTTATGAAAGTTTTCCATGAACATGTATGATTTAAATCGTCACACAGAATTCCTTTTCAATTCACAAAATTAGTTTCTACGAGCAAAGTCCTGTTTTCTGAAACAACTTTTCATCACCGTGATGCAAAGCAAGTGGTGTGCAAAAACGTTTCTAAAATGTATTAAAGAAGCAAAGTTTCATTAAAGAGAGAAAGAGAGAGAGAAGGAGAGAACGAGAAGAAAAAGAAATTGCCTCGAAGAACCAGTTTAAGTTTTACGCCATAAAAGCAAGCACAATTTTTTCTCCGCGAATCAAATTATGATATCTAATTAACTTTGTTTTACAAAAATTCAAACACAAAACGAAATACTTAATTGTTTGGAATCTATAGAATGAACACTTACTGATAGTTCTGCCGGAGGTCAAGATCAACTACCGGTTTACTTAGGAAGTTCTAATATGCCAAGTTTATAGCCGGAGTTACAGAAGGAACCTTGAAAAGGAACTTTTAAAAAATATTTACTACTAGCGCCACGTGTGTGTAATGAATGTGTAATGAATATTTATCAACGCACTTCGGAAATACAATTCTTTATATTGGTCCTTCTTTTTTTTGGTAGGCGTAGCGCTCGTAAATTTTTCAACGGGAAGTAGGAGAAGATATCGAAGGGATGCTTCGTCACGAGACGCCGGAAAATGAAACAGGAAATAAAAATAAATCGTGTGAATTATGAACCTAACGTGTTAGTAGCTATTTGAATAAGGGAATAGGGAAATATTAAAATTCAGCGAAATGACGAATAGCTTGTGGAGAAATATATTTTCTGAAATGGGGTCGTTTCCAAAATTTTAAAAGTATTTTTTTTCCGAAAGAGCATGCTTAAAAACATAGGATCTGACCGTTTTTTAGATAATTTATTTAAGTTTAATATTTTTAAAAAATTACTTAAATCAGTGCGTTTTCATTGTTTACACTTCTGTCGTGTGACATCACAAATGATGAATGCCATTCAATATTGCCATTCACAGAACAAAATATTTAATTCGCATCTTTACTCACGTGTATTGGCAACAATATGGTTGATAGCAAGCATAGAGCGCAATTTTAATTCGCTGCTTGATTATCATAACGTGGAAACGTAGTAGAAAGATGCGCCAAATTGCATCATTTGTGACGTCATAAAGACCACGCTTTGCTTGAAAAATAGGACATTTTAAAAAATTAATTTAAAAAAAACTGTTGGGAAAATAAAAGTATTTTCTGGGTCCATGTAATTTTTTTTTTTTGCTCATTCTATCCATTTCGATGACTAAAAGTAGTACTTTTGACTGAAGGAAACCACCCCATTGTGGTACTGGTGTTAAACAGAGTCGCTGAGATGGAATCATGCAGTCGAATTGATATTGGGTTAAAGGAGTCGGAGGGTTCACAATTCTAGTATTAGGTCGTTTTCCCTCAGAGATCGCAACTGTGCAAAATCTTCGAGGTCGGAGTTGGAGTCATTTTTCCTTCGACTCCACAGGTCCTGCCAGGTCTACGAAGTCGAAGTCGTAGAGTCAGACTGATTTAGGAGTAAACGTGTTGTCCGTAGTAGCTGGTGTTAGTAGCTTAACTCCGTAAACGTGGTATTAAAGCCTTTCAACTCATGTTAGCACAAAATGCTCTGAAATTAAAGAGCAAAACCTTTGGAAAATCTTTAGCCGCCAGTGGGTGGCAGCGGCAGCAACAATGTTATAGTTGCCACTGTTTTAAAAATGCGGTCACTTTTTTTTCTTCTTTTCGAGCTGGACGATAGATTTTTTAGAATTGAGGTTATCACCCCGAAAACACTAATTTTTTAAATGCAATAAAATTTTAATTAATTAGTTCATAACAAATCTTGATTTTGGTGGAAAAGACATCATCAATTACTTATTGTATTTTGCGCATCTTAGGGACATTAATTTATTTTTTGAGGTAGCGATCAAGTGGCGATTGGCAAAAGATTTTTATAATCGCCAATTAGTCGCTCTGTAGCTGGTGGTGACCGCTAAATTTGTCTGTTACTCGACAAAAAAATTATTATTTGCATTAAGAGAGGAGAGAGAGAGAGAGAGAGCGTAAACTTTTCTACAAAATACCTGTCTATTTATTTATGCACTATGCATGATTATGTAAATGTAGGACTGAAGTGAGGAGTGAAGTAAGTAAGTGTGTAAGGTAAAGTGTAGGAGTGAAGAGCGTATATATTTTTCTTCTTATCGTTATCGCCACACATTTAACAAACGATAGTTTGAAAGGGACAAATTTTACTGTGAAAAGGAGTCACCGTTCAAGGAAGAAGTTGAAATTATGGCTAAACCTGATTTCGTTTTAGAACTTGGATCGAGCTTAGAATGATTTCTTTCCTTTTCACACTAACAAGATGGTGGAGAAAAAAAACTGACACTTTATCATCCGTTGAAAAAAAAAAAAAAAGATAAGAGAAAAATTTTTGTTTATTTTTTTCACAAAATTTTAAATTTCACATTTTTTTGAGATTATACCGTGTCTTGAAAACTTTGAATAATAGCGTGCCTTGAATGATTTTTAATTTGCTTGAATGAATAAATCCTAAAATTTTCAGAGGGGGGGGGGAGCATGTATGGAACAGGAATTGCAGCAAATAATGTTGGATATTTAATTATAAATTTTGCTACAATTTTTAAGTAAGTGCTGCAACTTTTAATTCTTTCATAGTCCCACTCTTAAAATTTTCGAAAATTATTAAGTACAGGGTGCGGAGAAAGTTCCCACAATTTTGTTTTAAACGATTTTTTGGCGTTAAAATCGTATGTTGGCGATTTATTTGGCACATATTGTTTATTGGCATTAAAAGTATTTGAGGTTTAATCATTTGTTCTTTGTTAGTTCATTGAGTTAGTGAGTTATGAATCGTGAAAATGTGCGTGTTACTGTCGTTGAATTACACAAGAAGGGAATGAAAACAGCCGATATTATTCGAACGACTGGATTCAAGAGTAAAATAGTCTATGACGCTGTGAAACGCTACAAGGAGACTGGAGGGACTGCGGACCGTCCACGGAGAGGTCCAACCATGGCAGTTTGAACCTCTCCGTGGACGGTCCGCAGTCCCTCCAGTCTCCAGAGCGCTCAATGTGAAAGATGGCCAAAAAAACTGGTGATCAGCGAAAAAAGGGTCCGAACCATCCTGAAAAACAAGTTGAGACTTCGTTGTTACAAGATCAATCGCCTCCACTTCCTCAATGACACAATGAAGCAGAAAAGATTGATAAAAGCTCGACGGATGCTTTGCTTGACCGCTGGTGCTCGTCTCTCGAAGGTTCTCTTTAACAATGAGAAGATCTTCACCATCGAGCCCACACATAACCGTCAAAATCATCGCCAACTGCTTAAGAAGGGCCAGAAGAAGACCGCTGCTGCAAAAATCATCGGACACAGTCACTTTCCAGGCTCCGTAATGGTCTGGGCTGGCATTTGTGCCACTGGGAAAACACCGCTTGTTTCATTGACAGAAACGTCAAAATTAATGCTGCGAGCGATCAGCAGTGGGTTCTATGCGATGTACTGAGGCCATGGGCAACAGAACACTTTGGCCAAGATGTATTCATACTCATACTCCAACAAGACTGTGCTCCTGCGCATTCGGCCCGATCGACGATTGCCATCGGCGAAGATCTGTTCCCAGGTTTTTGGGGCAAGGATGTTTCGCTCCTAACTCACCGGACCTCAATCCGATGGATTACTCGATGTGGTCAATCTCGGAGGACAAAATCTCGGGAAAACGATACGCCACGGTCGACATGCTCAAAAGGGCTCTGAGGCGTGCCTGGAATGAGATAACGGTGGATGCGTGCGCGAGCATCGTCGGCAATTTCAGACTGCGGCTCCGTAAATGTATTGAAGCCCAAGGAGCTAATTTTGAACAATCGTTATAATTTTTTTGTTTAATGTTATTATTATTGTTTCAATAAAGAGTTTTTATTGCTTTAACTTGTTGATTTGTTGAATTATGTGTTAATTACAGCCTATTGAAATATCTAATAAAGTGGGAACTTTCTCCGCAACCTGTAAGTGTAACAAATTAAAATGCATGTATGAGGGTCGATCCAGAAATAAGGTTCCCATCAATTTTACAAATAGACAACATTTTTTATTCTCATAGAAATTTACATCGTTGGAAAGCTGAAATTTTCCTCTATTTTTCTACATAATCGCCATCTTTTGAAGCACTTTTATTATACTTGGCCTGATTGTCACGGAGAAATCTGAGGCCTGCTTTTGCTTATATCTCTGCAACTAGACCACTTACAGGCTTCGAGATTTCACTAAATGATTTGCTTACTCTTAAGGTACAACTTAGCGCTGAAAAATCAAAACTCTAAAATAAAATTATTATTTCAGTTAGGATGGAAAATAGCAAAAATGCATGTAATTTCCCTAAAAATGTTTAAATATAAAACCTATTGCGACAAATTTTGTTGCTTTGCAGCAGTAATGTTTAAAAGCAATCATAATGAACATTTTGAATCAAGGCGTCTCTGAAGCAGGCATGAAATTAGCAAGCATAAATCCTAGAGAGGAACAAGGATTAAATTTTAGGGCCAACTGCTTAAAGTTTTAGAAACGTATATAGTTTGTTTGTTTTTTTTCTTGTTTTTTTTTCATTTTAGTACCAAGCATTTATGTGAAAAAATAATAGTTTAAAAAACTAAAAAAACATGCTTTCGTAGCAAAATGAACTAAAAAGTGAAAAATAATCTTTGGATGATAGTAGTTGACCAATCACTGAATTTTAATGTAATACAAAAAAGCGTGGGGTGCTGTCTATTTACATTTTTGCTTGGACAACAAATGGAAGAAATTCAAGACAACTGATAAGAAGCCCCCCACGCTTTTTTGTATTACATTAAAATTAAGTGATTGGTCAACTACTATCATCCAAAGATTATTTTTCACTTTTTAGTTCATTTTGCTACGAAAGCGTGTTTTTTTAGTTTTTTAAACTATTATTTTATCTTTCTGTTTTTTAGTCTTATGTTGGAGAATTATCAGGCGACGAAATTATTTATAAAACGAGTTCGAGGTAATATCTTAAAGACAAGGGCACCCCGATGGGAAGTTACTGTGAGTCATCTTTGTATGTTTGGGGAAATCATATTTATATTACTTTGAAAATTTGAGATGCATTTAAATAAAAGTTTTGCTCAACAATGGTCTGATCAGCAATGAATTTCCAATTGAAGGCTCACCTAAATTTTGGCATGAAATTAGTTAAAAACAATTATATTTCATGTTCTAATTACCTTGGAACATTGAAACAAATTTTGTCTGATGCAGAAAAATTAAAGGTTTTTGTAGATATTTTTAAATAATTTTTGCGATCATTTTTTAATGTATTTTTAAAAATTTTTCCTTTTTCACATTGTTGGATTTATGCCAAAATATTGATTAAAATTGGAGGAAACTAACAATTAAAAGAGTTAATTAATTAATTTGATTATACAATATTGCATTGTCATCGAGTCTGAGGTCGCGTGCCAAATTTCAAAAGAATCCGATCGCAGGAAGTGACCGAAATTTGAGCTGCAGGATTCCGTTACAAGATACATACATACATACATACATACAGGTGAAGCTAATAAAAGCGTGTTAATAAAAAAAGGGGGGAAGTTTCATGAGGGTAAAATTATTCTATTTCTGAAATACATTTACACTAAAAAGGATAAAATAACAGATTTTTTTTTTTTTTTTTAAATTCTAAGCACTTTTCATAATGCACTCAAAAGGACAAAATAACTTTTCTGGGTCAGAAAGGACAATTTAAGAATTCCTGTAGTTTTCAAAAAATTCCAAGAGAATGACACCACAAACGAAGAAAAGTGCGGTTCTAGTCATTTCAAACCAAACTTTCCCAATAAGAAAAATATGTAGGTTTCAACTCTCAAAGTTATGATTGAAAGCTAGATAATGATAAGAGAAATTCTCTTCATGACTTGAGTCGCACTTTTTTTCGTTTGTGGTGTCATTTTCTTGGAATTTTCGAAAACTACAGGAATTTTTAAACTGTCCTTTCTGACCCAGAAAAGTTATTTTATCCTTTTGAGTGCATTATGAAAAGTGCTTACTATTTTTTTAAAAAAATCTCTCATTCTACACACTTTGCAGACGGTAATTTCTGTATCCCAGCATCATAGAACTCCACCGCCGAACCGTTGAAGAAACGTTTAACCTCTTCTTTGACTTCAACGTCTTACGGAAACTTTGGCCACTCAAGTGTTCCTTTAACTAACCCAGCAATCAACTCAGACAGTTACTGTGCAACACTTAAGAAAACTCAGATGAGCTATCCAGAACCGCCAACGAGGACGATTGATAACCGGTGTAACGCTGCTTCACAACATCGCATGAAACCCAGGAATTTTTGACCGACTTAGGGTGGACTGTCATGCCCCACCCACCTTACAGTCCGGACCTCGCGCCTAGTGATTATCTCTTGTTCCCAAGCTAAAGGAGCACTTGAGTGGCCAACACTTACGTAGTGACAATGAAGTCAAAGAAGAGGTTAAAAGTTTCTTCAGCGGTTTGGCGGCGGAGTTCTATGACATTGAGATACAGAAATTGGAACACCGTCTACAAAAATCTGTAGAAAAAGATGGCAATTATGTAGAAAACTAGAGGAAAGTTTTTTTTTTCCAACGATGTGAATTTCTATGATAATAAAATTTTTTGTCTATTTGTAAAATTGATAGGAACATTATTTCTGGATCGACCCTAGTAATTGTCTTTAAAGTGAGCTGTAACACAACTGTGTAGTTTCTCTAGAACTGGAATTATAGCCTTTTTAAATAATGCTGGCTAGTTTAAGGAAAAAAAAACTTTTTGTTGAATTTCAATAACTAATTACTCAGCAATTATGCATGATAAATTTTTTTAAACAAATGTATAAATATAAGAAGTTAAAAAAATAAGATTTCGTAAAATTTCATGTAAATTTGAGATGGTCAGGTTGAAAGCATATAAATTGACACGGAATGACTCTAAAAGTAAAAAGAAGAAGGGCTTAAGATGAGTCCCGTATCATAAACTGAGGTGTGTTGTAACAAAAACATAACAACATGAAAAGTTACATTCATCAGTTCAATTTTTCATGAGAGATTTCTTCTTTACGGTTAATGTCTCGTAGTTTCTACGTTGACACAATCATAAATCAGTAGCAATGTTCTTATACTATTGAATGAAAAGTTGTTAACGGGGGAAACGTTTGGTTAAATGGTGGGGAAAAAATTCTTAATATTTAGTATTCTTAACACTCGAATAAGTGACCTCAAAAAACTTACGTCAATGCTGACCTTGTAAAGCCACATACATGATATAACTTCCATAAAATATCCACTTTTTGCATTAGTATTAAAGAAAAATATGTTTAATTACTAGAAGTGAACCTCCTTCCGTATTTTATTAGCAAAAACTTGCGAAACGTTCTATTAGGAAAATCTTACACAAAAATTAAAAAAAAAAAAAAATAAGTAGGTGCCCAAACGCGCTTGAAAATATATGAAAGACGTCAGGGATACAAAGTCAGCATTCTAGTATTAAAGATTCAAGAGAAAATACCAATTTTGTGTAATTCAGAAAATAATTCAATTTATAGGTATTCAAAAAAGCAATTAGTCAACATCACAACATCTGGTATCTTTTGAACAAACAATCATCAAGCCGATTTCTGTTTTTGATAACTGGACATTGGACAGTGGTGATACCAACATTTACGACATATTTAAAGGAAAAATTTCCGAGAAATGTGCATTTTTGGAATAAATAATGATGAATAAAGTAGAAAACCGAGTCATAATGAATGAAAAATTAAATCTAAATTTATCATGATAATTTCAATCTTTATGATGTTTCAAATTTTTATGCACACATCGTGTGGTAACATTTGGAAATATTCTCGAGGTAGTATGTAAAGAGATTGGTTTAGTCCCGTGCTGGGCCCAACCGCGTGGGTCATGTTGATTCCCTTTACGAGATCAAAGATAGGCTTAAATTACATATAGCCTTAATTGAATTTTGAGAGCTTCAATTTCGAGAAATTACCGGGGGAGTGTCCCTGACCCCCGTATTTGTGCCCGGCGGCTGTTTGATTATCCGTTTCGATTTGCATGCAAATATTTTAATAAATAATTTATTTAATATTGACCCTTTTCATAAACAGACGCTGGATCCCCCTTTGTCTTTGCCCGTCTTTGATAGTAACAGGGCTGCGAAGTTGGAGTAGGAGTCTTAGACTCGGACCGATGTTGGAGTAAAGGAGTCGAAGACGGTGATTTTAAAATTAAAGGAGTCGGAGTTTGTCATTTTTCCTCCGAGTCTGCAGCTCTATCAATGCAGGTGCGTACTGACCCGCCGGCCGGTGTGCCCTCTCTCCTGTACCCCCTCGCGCCCTCGAGCATGTTCTCCTTTTTTTTTACTCCCTTAACGCCCTTGAAGCCGGGCGCCTTCGTTATTTTATTTATTTATTTATTTATTTTTTTTTTTTTTTTCAGGACCAGTACGCCCCTGGCGCCATGGCTGCAATTCGGATTGATTTTGGCATAAAGAAGTCGGAATCTGTACTATTTCAGAAGTCGGAGATTGAATTGGTCATTTTTCCTCCAACTCTGGAATGGTAGAACCGTAATAAAGGTTACTTTTTAGTACTTTCAGCAAATTTCTCGTGAAAGTTTTAAAAAGTTTTCTCAAATATTAAAAAGCATCGCAATATGTGGAAAATCCCATAACAGTATTTTCAAGGTCGATTCAATTTAACAATCGCGCCACATTCGAAGATGCCATTTTTAATGAAAGTGTCGAGTTGCATAAATAATAAATAACAGTAGTGTGTAGCCAATTGTGTCAGTGATATCAACTGCGCAATAGGCGTAGATAAATAAGTGACAACGTTACTCATAAATAACGGCATAACGTTTACAACGCTACGTAGACATCTATGCTTGGCATTGGGAATTCAATTCACACTCTTTCTCATGAACAAGACGTTCTTTAATTGCAGGTTGAAAAAACGGAAGGAGGAAAAACGGCGAAGGAAATGTGAAATGTCGCAGCGGAGCGCGTAAAACTTGTTGATTCCTCATAGAAGGGAATTTTTGCTTAACGAAATACAGAAACGATTCCTGAGGGACGTTTTGGGATGAAAGTCGCAAAGACCCTTGGTTATAAGTCACATTGCCAATCCTTGTACATCTTATCTACATAGTATAAAACTAGCTGCGTTGCCCGGCTTTGTCCGGTCTACCTTGAAAATAAAAATTGTGTCAAGTGACGTATATACAACAATCAGGGTTAAATAAATAAATAAAAAAAAACAACATGCAAAATTTCCCTTCCAAACAATGATGTTAGATATTAAAATACTTTTAAGAAATTATATCGAGAAATATGGATTTAAAAAGCGTAACCATGGAAATACAAAATAAAATAAGTTTAAGGAATTAAAATGCGAAAGAAAATGGTTAACAATTTGAATGGAAATGCGATTTTTCGAATTTGATTTAAAAAGGCTTAAAACTTTTTTTCCTTTGGAGATAGAAGCTTAGTTTTTCGACCAAAGGCCGTGATAGATCAGAAGTAGAAAATGTCGCTTTTTCCAATGATGTTAAAAAGGAAACTGTGGGACAACCCCTTCACTTTTTATTGATAGATTTAATGAAGAAAGTAGTGCCTAAATTTCAGCTAAGCCTAAACAAATTCGAGCTAAAAACGTAAATAACTCCCGCCGTATTTTAGGTAGAGCATTGAAACAAATTGCATAGAGCGCGGAAAATTCTACTCTTTCTAGCGATATATAATATTAATATGTGCAAGTAATTTTTCACCCCCACATTTGGGAATTTATGTGGAAATTGGGCCTAAATTGGAATAAAACAAGAACAATTCATTGAATTTTTTCCGAACTGATCTGCAAACCTTCTCAGGACTTAAAGGAACAAACTGTGAAAATTTCAGCGAAATCAGCCGGGTAGTTCTCAAGTTTTGCGAGTTCAAACACACAGACGCTTTTTGGAGACTTCATTTTATACTATGTAGAGATGAAGTCTCCAAAAAGCGTCTGTTTGTCTGAACGCGCAAAACTCGAGAACTACCAGGGCGATTTCGCTGGCATTTTCACAGCATCTTTCTTTTAGCCCCGGAAAGATTTCCAGACCAGTTCAAAAAAGAATTGACAAGTAGTTCTTTTTTTATTCCAATTTAGGCCCAATGTTCACATAAATTCTAGAATATGGGGCTGAAAAATTACTTGCACATATATTAACATTACATATCGTTAGAAATAGTAGAATTTTCCGCGTTCTACGTGATTCGTTCCAGTGCTCTAACTTTATTACGGCGGATGTTATTTGCGTTTTCAGCTCGAATTTTTTTACGCTTAGCTGAAATTTAGGCACTACTTTCTTCATTAAATCTATCAATAAAAAGTGAAGGAATTGACCTACAGTTTTCTTTTTGACACCATTGGAAAAAGCGATATTTTTTACTCCAGATCCATTTCGACCTACAGTCAAAAAAATAAGCTTCTATCTCGAAAGGAAAAAAAATTACAAGCCTTTTAAGATCAAGTTCAAAAAATCTCATTTTTATTCAAATTATTAACCATTTTCTTTCGCATTTTAATTCCTTGAACTTATTTTATTTTGTGTTTCCATGGCTACGCTTTTTGAATCCATCTTATTTCTCGATTTAATTTCTTAAAAGCATTTTAATTTGCAACTCTAACAAACCATAGGAGGCACTGCAGCCACAGTTTAATGGCGGATGAGAAAGGTAAAACAAAGGCAGGCCGCGCCGTAGCGTAGAAAATGCTAATAAGTCTGGTAATTTTTGTTTGTATGCATGACTTTTTTGTTTTATTCTTTTTAAATTAATTTTTTAAGTCTTCTGGATATTCTGCCCCACATAGAAAGAAATGAGAATTCAAGAAGCATTACTAAACATTAGAAATTAATGCAAATTTCATAGTTCGTAGTTGTAAGCAGTCATTTCGATATCCTTGAATTCGATATCTATCAATTCTTGATAGAACTACATTTTCATTGTGGCCATATGAACACTATAAATATATCATGTAACAAAACCTTTGTTTACCAGTGTAATCAAAAGAGGAAGATGATACTTCTTTGTCTTGCTTGGCTTACGCTAATTGTTTTACATTTGTAGCTGAGTTATTTCTCAAATTGCCGAATCGGTTAATTTCAATATTTTCTGTTTCGTATGTTACTAATTTCTGAATTATGATTTAATTCTGTCATGCATCCTCAATAAAATTCTCACGGATACATGGTGGTAGTTTTCTTTTTAATTGATCTTCCATTATTTCTTTAAACTTATCGAATTCTGTAATCTTTCTACCGTTTTAATCCAAGCATGATAAAAATTCAAAATGGTTTATAACTGACATGCGAAATCTTGCCAAGGGTTCTTAACTCGCACAATACTAAAACTATAACTCTAAACATTTTTGGCGAAACTCTTCAGATAACAATGTAAGCAATAAAGTAAAGTTGGCAAACAATTTTGGCGATGAAAATTCTTAGCGTTAAACATTTTTCATTTCGATCTACTATAATATATTCAAGAAAATATTTTGCATACTGTCCATTTCAACTAAATGCTGCAGTAAAATAGGATTAGTTAAATTAATTATTTTTGAAATAGGCGGAGATGAAAGCCCTAATTATTCTGCTAATATTATCAAATCCTTCTTTCTATCCTAAGATTGCAAAAAAGAAAAAAAAAGCCATATTCTTATGAATTCACACAAAACAATGTATACAATGTAACGTTATCCTCTTAAAAAAAAAAAAAAAAAACATCGAACAGTCGAGCTTATTCGTTGATAATTTCATGCAAATGCGAAGTTTGTTAATCCAGAGTTTTCTTGTGTTTACGCTTTCGCCATTTACTAAAATCAACTAACTTTTTAGATTGAAATAATGAAAACTAACATTATTTTGAGAAACTCGAGAATACCATTAAGGGACGAAACAATTTCTGTTGCTGAAAGCAATCTGAGATACATCGAATGCGTTAATAAATACTCATAACAAACTGCTAATGTTTACCAACAGACACACGTGGAACGCAGTATTTTACCCTTTTCTTTAATTTTGTAAATCACCGCAAGGTAGCGTATTCGAGCGCTGGAGTTGCGAATATCTCTCGTCATTGTTTGGGAGGGAAATTTTGAAAATTTTATTATAATTATTATTATTATTTATTTATTTAAGCCAGATTGTTGAATATACGTCACTTGACACAATTTTTATTTTAAGGTGGAGCGGGTATAGCCGGGAAACGCAGCTAGTTTATATTATAAATGCTCAGAAGCATGGGCGTAGCCAGAGGGGGGGGGCAAGGAGGGCAACTTCCCCTCCCAGGAAGAGAACATCTGCTCCCACGCTCTTTCCAAATGTCACCAAAGATAATTGAAAATTGCAATTTCAGGACTTCCATTTCACAAAATTTCCGGTTGAGAGCAACATACATAACCTGATTTTTTCTTTCTTTTTTTTTTTTTTTTTTTTGTGAAGAACTGTAGTAAAGAGACGTCATCTGATCAAAAATAGATAAAATGCTTTTTAAGTGGAGAGGAGGACTGTAATTTCAAGCAATTTCCGAGGTCTGCACTCGCATAAGAGGGGGCAACTAAAAACCACTATCTTGCTGCGCTTATGCTTGCCCCTCCCTAACGAGAATCCTGCTACGCCCATGCACGTAAGAGCAGTCATGTTTAAGGTAACCATGCAATTTTCGGCACCTATAAGGTTTTGTATTTTTCTTTTTTTTAGGGAGGAAAAAGAAGCATACCTTTTAGCAATTCATGCTTTTTACAGAAAAGATCAAAAATGAACACTTAAAAAAGAAGATTTGGAGTAACATTATGTTTTTAATGAACAAATTGAGGGCATTTAGTGCTGATTTTAAATAATTATAGAATTTTTGGCAGATTATCCATAATTTATTTTTTTACAGCATTGCTTTATGAGCCACGGTTGGCAACTTTGCTCTTTTGGCACAAATCATTCATGAATGAAAATACCCTTTATACTGGTGCGTTGCATAGAGCTGGATTTAAAAAGAATTTTCAATAACAATGTATGATTTTATTTCTTCGTATGAAAATGGTTAAACAACTCCACCAAACGGATTTCGGTTAAAGAATTCAATGTTTCGATCAATATTTCAGAAAACAGGACATTTCAGTATGAGCGGGGACAACGGGACAGGCTCAGCGCATACAAACTGTATAGTTCAAAACGGGACGTTTGGTCACCTTAAATAACCCCCTCCCTCCCTCCTCTAATGGAAAAAGTTAAAGAAATAAACTAAAATGCTCTTTTTCCAATTAGTTGTGGAAGGTAGCCTGACGTTATAGCTGACAGAACGGGAACGGCCAAATAAGTTTTGTGTCAAAACTTGAAAAGTGCAACTTGTAAACTCAAAACAATTTCAGTAGGTATTTAAATTTGAACATACGCTTATTATCGAATGAAACAAGTTAATACTTTATATATGCATGCGTCAACTCATATACCTCTGAAAAAAAGGACAACTCTATTTCAGGCCCCCCCCCCCCCTTGGTGCTCTTTAATAAGAGGTTCTACTGTAGTTGTAAAATATGTGATCAATTATTTAAAAGCAGTAAAAAAACGTTGTAATGTGTTAACTTTATAAGTTCAAAAATGTGTAAGAAAGAGGAAATATTAAAATTTCAACAAATTCAAGTAGAATGTCTGCAACTCTATTACCCGGAACAAATATTCATGAATCAAATCATCAATCAAATCATCATCAAATATTCATGAGTAATTTGCATATTCATTTCCCTTGAAATCTGATGAAAACTCTTTCATTTTGCATAACGGATATTTTATTGATTTATTAAATTGTACCGCTGTATCACTTTTAAGAGTTATTGAAAGAAGCAGTTTGCAAAACGTCTCAAAAGTGCAAAAATCAAGCTTTATAATTCAGTTAAAGTACAGTACAAGCTATTAGTAAATGAAACAGGCGTTGAAAACTTTTTAAAAATCCCGTATTAAAATCATTTTTGAATTGCTTTTTAAACTTATTATTGTAATTTTAAAAAATAAAAATAATAATAGTTCCAAAATTTGAAACAAAAATGTGTAGTGTCAACAATAACGTTGTGAAATTATTTAGAGACTATCACAATGTGTTAGATATGCTAAGCTTTTGCATGTCACTGTTGCAACTGAGTATTTCTGTCATTTTTTCGAGGGGGCGGGGGAGGCAAAAGGAGCGCATACATATAGGGCGGGTCGAAAACATTTTTTTATATTATTTTGATGCTGGGTAGTGCGGAAAAGGTGCCATTGGTGGAGCAAAGGGCACATTAAAAATGTGAATTTTTTTTTAAATTTCTTGATCTGCAGCAATTGGATTGAAGTTTGGACCAAATGCTGATTTTCGATGTTTTTAGAAAAATTGGTTAAAAAAGAAGGGTTTTCTATTTTCGATGAAGGAAAGTGCGGAAAAGGTGCTATTGTGGGCATTAAATTTTCATAAAAAATTTGAAGTGTGTGGTATAATTCCTTTCGTTGCCCCAAATCCTTAGCAGTTTTTACAATTTCCCGTTTTTTTAAACGTTTTTATTAAATTCTGTCAAAATGTTAAAATTCTGTTATATGCGTATTTATCTGAAATGATTATGTTGTTGTAACATATGATGCATTTTTGTGTTACAAATTAACTACTTATTGCTTTTTTTCTGTACACTCACCCCTTCTTTTGTTCTTTGTTGAGTTCTGTGCCGTTTAACCTTAATTTTGAACGAAGTTGTGCAAAAAGTTTTTTTAATAGTATATTTCAAGTTTAAAAACTTATAAGCAATAAGTAGTTAATTTATAACATATTAAGCATTTAAAAATGCATTACACGTGACAAACATCAAACTTAAACAGAATTTTAACATTTTGACTGAATTTAATAAAAACGCTTAAAAAAGCGGAAATTGCCAAAACTTCTATGGATCTGTGTCGACAGAAGGCTTTATACCACACACTTCTAATTTTTTACGAGAATTTAGTGCCACCAATAGAACTTTCCCGCACTATCCGTCATCGAAAATAGAAAAATATCTTTTTTTACTAATTTTGCTAAAAACATCGAAAAACAGCATTTTGTCCAAACTTCAACTCAATTGCGGCAGATCAAGAAATTGTCAGAAAAAATTAAAAAAAAATATATGCACTTTGCTTCCCACCAATAGCACCTTTCCCGCATTACCAATCATCGAAATTGAAAAAAAAAAAAAGTGTTTTTCGGCCCACCCTAACATACAAAGCCACATTTTAAAGGAAACCCACTTATATGTAAAAATATTGAAATTTCAAAGCAATTGATCCCCTGACACCCCTAAATGACGGGCTGTACCTGAGTATCAAGTAACCTGGTAAAATTCCGAAAAACACTATGAAGTTCTGGCAATTAATGTTCTTTAGCCGCTCCGTGACATAAGCACTTTGTCGTCAAGTTAACGAATAGATTTATTTTATTGTCAATTTTCATCGATGATAATTCCCAACAAATGTACATGAGCTCTGTTAAAGTTGTTTCTCTTCCAGGAGACAATGAATGCAGGAAAAACAAGCTGCATTCTGTATGGAACTTTTGATGCGGCGTACAGTTTTGCAAGAAAGACGTTGTTTTACTCTACTTAAATCGTGGCATAAATCTAGTTTACATCTGAAGCTCATAGTAAGTTTGATTTTAATGGGGTGGTGTTCTTCAGTCAAAAGTACTACTTTTAGTCATTGAAATGGATAGAATGAAAAAAAAAAAAAAAAAAAAACATGGACTTAGAAAATATTTTCATTTTCCCAGCAGTTTTTTTTTAATTATTATTTTTTTTTAATGTCCTATTTTTCAAACAAGGCGTGATCTTGATGACGTCACAAATGACGCACTTTGCCGCATCTTTCTACTACGTTTCCACGTTATGATAATCAAGAAGCGAATTAAATATTGCGCTCTACGCTTGCTATCAACCATATCGTTTCCAATACACGTGAGTAAAGATGCGAAGTAAATATTTTGCACTATGAATGGCAACACTGAATGGCATTTCATCATTTGTGATGTCATCGATAGAAGCCGTAAACAGTGAAAGCGCTCCGATTTAAGTTTTTTTTTTTTAAATATTAAACTTAAACAAATTATTTAAAAAATGGTCAGATCCTATGTTTTTAAGCATGCTCTTGCAGAAAAAAAATACTTTTAAAATTTTGGAAACGACCCCATTGTTGATCTTGGATTTTTGTCATTTTACTGACATAGACAAAAAAAGTAAAAAAGAAAAAATTAAAAAAAAAAGAAAGAGAAAGGAGTAAAGAAAATATAAATATTTTTTTCCATACTGTGAATTTCATGCTAATTTTTATTCTTGATTGTTTGTAAATTTTTCATTAGAATTTTTCAAAAGTAAGATTTAGAAGCTATAAAAAAAAATCATTGTAGAAAAAAAAGAATTTTTCTTTCATTTTAAAATATCAATTGATTGCAACAAGGTTCGGGTTTGAAAATTCACTTCTAATCGTAATTAGAATTAAAAACCTTAGTCGCATGAAGCATAAAAGCTTTTGCTCCATTTTAGGATGTTTCAATTAAGTTGTACAGTGCGTCATTACGCACAAGTTTATATGCACAAAATCTAGTGGATGAATTTGAAAGATTGTTTACCTCTCAATCATGTCTCAAATAGCTATTCACGCTTTTTTGGTCCCTTTTTTGTGACAAAAACTTAAAAATTGCAAAATAGCCTATCGAAAATGACAGAAACTTATTTTCGGACTCGGTGTGGCTAAATTACTCTGAGGTTCCAAAGGTCATTCATAAGAAGAAATGAATGTGGGAGTGTGAGAGGAATGCCAATACCATTCCCGCCCAAACTCTTCCTGGTCTTTTTAAAATGCACTTGCATACTTCCCCCCCCCGAGCCAATCATTTAAAGTATGTCAGGAGGTGAATTTGTCTCCCCCCCCCCCTTTGCTTTGTGGAATCAATGAACTATTTACAAACATGTGGGCAGGGTTTTTTTAAATTTTACTACATAATATGCACTGAGTATATATCCAGGGGTGCCCACAAGGGAGGTGGGTATTATGAAACAGGGGGTATTGCCGAAATAGGAGGGTGTACTTTAATTAATTAATTTATTTTTTGGAATTCATTCGTTGATCTATATTTAATTAAAATTTATTTATTGATTTATCTTACATTTGAATTATTTATTTTATTTTGTTGAGCAATCACGATAGCTTATTGTTCTCATTTGACGGTCCTTGGCGTTGTGGTTCCTTTTTCAGCTTGGACCAGGGGCCTCTGCAGCAACGCCGCCCACCGGCTCCTCTGGTCCTGCGCACTGTCCCCCGAAATCCTCTTTTCCTGATCGGTGGCGTCCATGTCCTACACACACGCACGCTCACATCTATAACACATATACACGCTCACACACATACACACACTCACACAAATGCGCCGTTACACACATACGCAAATGCATACACACAGGTCTACGCACACACACAAGCCTACACATGCACCACGCGCGCCTGCACACACACGCTTGCTCACACACACAAGCCTGCGCGCGCACACACACACAACTATACACACGGAACCACTCAGGAGAAGGGGCAAGTTTAGGAGGACAGGAGCCGTTTCTAGAAACAATAACTCCAATGAGTAGGGTCCTATCGTGATTGCGAAAAACATAATTTGAATTCAAAATTTAGAATTCAAATTAATATTTTAATTTTTTTATTTTATTTTGTTTATATTTTATTTCATTCATTTATTTAGTTTGTGCGTGTGTATGTCATTGGCGTTGCACACAACTTTTTTAATAAAATAATAATAATAATAATAATAATATTAAAAATAAATAAATAAATTTCAAAAAATTAAAATATATATAAATAAAAAAATATAATAAATAATAAAAATATTTAAAAATAAATTGAAAAAGAGAGCTAAAAATTAAAAAAAGGGAAAGAGGGTTTAGAAAATTTGGGGGGGGGGGGGATTTGCGCTATTGAACTTGGCAGGGGGAATAGGTCACCCCTATACATATCCTTCTCTCCCCCCTTCTCCCGGGAAAAGTTGAAATGCCCCCCGCCCCAGGTTTTTTATAAACCAATGGTAATGAAGCTGTTGTGAAAAATAGATTGAAGCATTTGCTCAATTTTATTTCGGTATGTAAACCATATTGCTTTGAAATGCAAATTATGTTACATTAAATTTGCATATCCCTCATTGAAAAAGATTAAATTTTTGCTGACGTATCTATTCATGAGGAACCTTTGTTCCTTTTGTTCTAACATTACTGCAAGAGTATCAGATGTCATAATCTGGCTAATGTAAGAGATAACAACAGAAGATCGGATAATAAGAAGTGGAGTAAAGTAAAAGTTGAAAAATACAATAAACATCCGAATACAGAAGTTTTATCAAACACTGTTGAAAACATTCCGGAAAACATTTACCCTTTGGTCTGTTTTTATGAATGATTGTTGAAACGAACAGATGAAAGGAAGTTTAGTACGATGTGTGAAGGTAAGGGAGAGTTTTCCTTACTTATTGTATAGAAAAATAAACATGATAATTGCTGTTTTTATTTTATTCTCAGTCGTATGAAAAAGATTCCGAGGGGGGGGGGGCGTATTAGGAGTGTTGTTCAGCTTTATATAATTTTTGAGCACTGGCAGCGGGATATCTTAAATTGAATTTTTAGAGCGGATAAAAAGTTTTTACAAATTGAGTTAAAATCCTTCTCAGAACAAAAAAATTTTCAGTTTTTAACTAGCATTTATGTTAATTAGTAATGATTAAATATAATATACGTATTATATTGCTGAGATAAAATTGTTTTATATTCAAAGCATAGGAAAATCAAATTGTTTTGCTCTTGTCATTTCTACCATATAGTGGACAGCTAGTTCGAGCTCGATTGAATTCAGTTTTACATATAAACAAATGGTTAATGAGTTGGTGAATAATAATAAATGAATTTAATGTAATAATGTCATTTGTGTGTGTCTGTTTCATTTCTTTGTTTATTTATTTTCAAAATGAGAGGTCGAAATAAGTTATCACATGTACTAGCTAAGATTAACAATTATCTTTGCTAATAATAAAACTGAAAGTCCGTGGGTATGGACAGGAACTTTGTCTGTTACGCGCCTAGATACTAGACCGTTCGGCCGATTTTCATTAAATTTGGCACAAAATTAGTTCGTAGCGTAGGGGTGAGCACCTCGAAGTGATTTTTCGAAAATTCTATTTTGTTCTTTTTCTATTCCAATTTTAAGAACATTTTACCAAGAAAATTATCAGAACATGGACGAACAAATTACCCTAACATGGACTAGCAAATTACCATAACGTGGACGAGCAAAAAAAACCCTATGCGGTCTGCGGCCATATGCGAACAAATTAACATAGCAAATTGGCGAGAAATTTATCATCCATTATTTGTAAACATACAGGCGAACCAAATGACCTTTTAATTTTCTACTACGGCAAAGCCGTGCGGGTACAGCTAGTATTAAATAAAGTGAATCATCAAATGAAGGAGAGTAAATGAATTAATTACTAAATGAATACATAAGTGTACATAAAAAGTAGTCGAAAACTTTGTACTGCATAGTGAATAAAATATGACAACGTATATAAAGTACAAATTGAGAATGGAAAAAGGTTAAAAAACCAGAAAACAGCTGTTTCGGCACTCTAAAATACAAGTGCCATCATCAGCGCATTAAAAACGAAGACAGGTTCACCGGACTAAAACACAGTCGAGGCGAACAATGGAATGAGAGACGAGTTGTAAAAAAAAAAAAAAAAAGAACAACGGAAGAACATTTTTTTTACAACTCGTCTCTCATTCCATTGTTCGCCTCGACTGTGTTTCAGTCCGGTGAACCTGTCTTCGTTTTTAATGCACTGATGATGGCACTTGTATTTTAGAGTGCCGAAACAGCTGTTTGCTGGTTTTTTAACCTTTTTCCATTCTCAATTTGTACGTTATATACGTTGTCATATTTTATTCACGAATACATAAGTGGTTTAATATATGTTTCCTTTTGTAAATCGAGGAAAGAACGCTCGTATGAATTCGAGACAACCACTGATGGATTGACTGAATACTGCTGACACGTGTTTCGGAGTTTATTTTGCATTGGAAAAGAATTTCATTGTAATCCCGAAATACGTGTCTGCAATTTGGGCAATTTAACGTTGCTATTTCTTTTCTACTACCTTTTTCAAAAAAGAAAGTATTGTGTTCGCGAAAAAATTTTCACTCAAAAATCGGCCTTAATTTCCATTTTTCTCACCCCCGGATGAATGTTGAGTTTTTTTTTTTTTTTTTTCGACCCGATCACACGTGGATATATGCCTAGGAACGTACAGACACCCGAAATATCCATTTTGACAACCCCCGAGTTAATTACAACGAATTTTCTCGTGACGTCCGTATGTACGTATGTATGTGCGTATGTGTGTATGTGTGTATATATCTCGCAAAACTCAAAAATGGTAAGTCCTAGAAAGTTGAAATTTGGTACATAGACTCCTAGTGGGGTCTAGTTGTGCACCTTCCCTTTTGGTTGCATTCGGATGTTCCTAAGGGGGTCTTTTGCCCTTTTTTGGGGGGAAATCATTGTTAATTTCGATGTAAACTCAAGTTGTGTTATAATTTGTTGGACACTTGGCAATATATCGCCAGTCTTTTGGTCGCCAAGTTTTGTCGCCAACTTGGCGACAAATTTCGCGATTTGTTTTTTCTTTTTCCTTTTTTAATTTGGCCATTGTTGGTGATATTTAGAGAGCAAACAATTGAATCACATTAAAATTGCTAATAATGAGGCAATGACATTAAATTGGAGTAAAAGGAAGGATATGCGGATATGCGGATGCGTATGGACGTATGTATGTCGCATAACTCAAGAACGGTATATCCTAGAAAGCTGAAATTTAATACGTAGACTCCTAGTGGGGTCTAGTTGTGCACCTCCCTTTTTGGTTGCATTCGAATGTTTCAAAGGAGATCTTTTACACCTTTTTTGGAGGGGGGGAATCAATTTTAATTTCAATATGCAAACTCAGGTGGTGTTATAATTTATGCAAACACTTGGCAATATATCGCCAAGCTTTTGGTCGCCAAGTTTTGTCGCCAACTTGGCGACAAATTTGGTGGATTTTTTTTAATTATTATTTTTTTTAAATCTGGTTTCAATTTGGCCATTGTTGGTGATATTTAGAGAGTTAACCATTAAATCACATTAAAATTGCCAATAATGGGGAAATTGGTTTGTAAAAGGAAGTCATGCGATGCACACATCAGCTCATTTCTGTTCTGCATTTGAAAGAGTCCTGAAATAAATCCATATGAATTCACTAACATTTATCTCTGAGCTTTTCGTCTGAAAGAGCCAAGAATAGCTACTTGACTCATAATATTGGTTTTTGCGATAACAAACAAATCTAATCAAACCATCACAATTTATCAGTATTTAGATTTCCTTTCTAATCGATTACAAATAGCAAGTTTTTAATTATTCCACATTTTCATATAATCAGTGAAATATCACGAAACAAAAGAATATTCAAGGTAAAAAGTTTTTGAAACAGATATTACGGCAAGTCAAACGTAATTCTCGCACATCTTTTTAAAATTTATCTTAAATTTTTGTTATCAAAAGGGAAGGTAAAGTATTCTGTCTGATAACACGATTTACTGGTATTTTATTCCGAGTAGAGTGAAACCTCGGAATTAATTGGAGCTGCGCCCTGTTCGGATTCCGGAAAGTTCGGATTTACCGGTTGGCTTATTTGAACTCTTATTATTAGCTCAATAGTGATCTAAAAATACAGGGGCGCCCACCCCCCTAAGAGCAAAGGCGCACCCCCTAAATATTGCGAAGACATCCCAAAAGCAAGAGACCCCGCCCCCCAAAGGAAAAATACCCCTCAAAACACCTCCTCTAAAAACTTTATGGCGCAGTCCTCATCAACCATGACCCCCCACCCCCCGCCCCTAGGTGTGGATCCCTGGAACATATTTGTGTTGAGTTGATTTTTTTTTATCCCTGATAAAATATGAATATTGAGTACGTCATACTAGCAGGAATATCGTTGTAAGTGCAGTAGAACCTCGTTTATCCGGCCCCCGTTTATCCGGATCTCATGTTTATCCGGATCAATTTTTTTAGGAAAATAAAAAGTTATACTTACTTAAATAATAGTTTTTAATTATGATAGCAAGAATGGAACTATAAATACGCCAACTATTTGGTTTTTATTATAATAGAAAGTACAACTTCCGCATAGAACGTACAATAATTATAGTACTAATCTGACAAACATCGTGGTGAGTTTGGGGCTTCAGTTCAAAACCACTGCAGCTGAACTAGAAATGATTAAGTACCCTTGTTTTTGTGCGGTCGTTTCTTGTGCGATTTTTTTTTTTTTTTTTTTTTGTGTGTGTGTGTGTGGTATATGAAAATTCTTTATAAAACGAGCTGAAATTATTTATAAAACGAATGCGAGGTAGTATCTTCAAGTAATGACAGGGGCGTCCCGATGGGAAATCACTGTGACCTCCCAAAAATTTCCTTATTCGGGAAATTTTTCGGGAGTCGGCAAAACTATCATCACTTGATTTATTTTGATTTCATTTAAATAAAACATTTTGGGTTATTTTCTACGTGACCCTTTTTTATACGGTTCCTATTCACTGCATATGTTTTTTTTTTACTGTGTTGCGAAAACAATTTTTTATAGCTACTCGTGAAGTTTTGAACATTTTTTTATGCGTTTTTTTTAATGCGGTCCCTATCCACCGCATAAAAACAGGTTTGGTTGTATTCGCTAAAAATGATAGGTAGGGGAGACTATTGTACCTTGGACCACTTCTAAAACTTTTTGATTTTCAAAAAAAGAATGTGATTTTTATGGTTTTTAGTTATTAAAACATGATTTCAAGCTTTTTTGCATAAGTAAAAAAATATCTCGGATTATAAAAAAATATTTTTCTATTTTTGTATATTTTTCACAAATTTTATGTAATTTGGTCCATGGTTCCTGATGCTCGTGTACCTTGAGACAGACCTCTTGTACTTTCTTAACTACTCACGTTGTATTCAAGTTTTATTGGACCCACTTTCATTCAACTTTCTTAAATGCCTAGTAATGGTTAACCTGTTCACTTTGAATACTTTTTCGGCTTCTCTGAAAGTCATTTTTTTTTTTCAGGATCATTACATCTTACTTCTTCAATAGCATTTTGCAATGCCTCAACATCTACTGGATCCCTCTTGATTCCAGTTTTACTTCGAGGCATGATGAAATCCTACATTAAAAATAAATAAATAAAAATTAAAAAAAAAAAAAAAAAACTATCACTACAACCTATTGTACCTTGATCCAGTGGTTCAAGGTACAAGATGGAGCTTGGTTTCAAGGTACACGAGGGTGCATGTTTATACAAAAGTGGCTACCCTAACCTAACAGTTACGTAAAAGGTAAAGACTAAATGTTGAATACACTTACCGAGACATTGGCAATAGATATAATGGTCAATCAGTTGGGTAACACTAGTCTTTAAAAGTCCAATTTCATTTAAATAACACTGGAATTATTTACTTTTGTTTGCACAAATCACAAAGCAATCACTGTCCACATAAAAGTTGGAATTTCAACCTACAACTCACTCTGGCAGGTGGAGAGATTGTCATGGCTGACATAGTACCGTAATTCCACACTAGGTAAAAGCGCTAGCTGATTAGAGTGCATGGTGCAAAGTACATCGTGGTCAAGGCACAAGAATCTCCCCTACTATGTAGTTTTGTTAGAAAGCATTTTTTTTTCTTTTTTTTTTTTTTTTGCTGCAATAAAAGATAAGTCTGCTTATTTAAGAGCTTGTTTTGCTTATTACCCTTATTTTCCGGATTTTCGCTTATTCCGGATTGCCTTTGGTCCCAGTTAGTCCGGATAAACGAGGTTGTATTATACTACACAGTTCAGTATAAAGTACGAAGTGTTTTCCTGGTGAAATATCGCGTCAGCAAGCCGACTCAGTTCGCTGCGTCAACGAAAAATTATCGAATTCAGTCTACATAATATGGTACAAAGCTGTATTATACATTATACTCAAACGTTTAGTAAAAGTAGCTGTCATTATAAAACTAACTTAACTTTTGAATCGTACTTGTTGTTGATTTTTCCTTTTTTTTTCAAATCTAATCTTAGGCCTTTACTTCACAAGCTGTTCGGATTATCCGGCATTTCGGATCTTCGGATCCTTATCCGGTAGAATTTTGTTAGACGACCGACAATTTGAAGATAACATTGCAATATTTCAACTTATTCTTTTTTTTTTCTTAAAAAAAAAGTTGAAAATTCCCCCCCCTCCCCAACAAATTAAGCCCGGGAAGTTAAGTATCCCATGAAAAAATGACGTTTCCATCGGTCAAACCACCCCAGTCATCACCACAGTACAAGCATCGGTAGAGCCCCATACAACTATTAACAAAATGTAGAAGAGCTGTTTCAACCGATATGGTTAACAGGTTTTTGGAAAACCTTTGACCTTGATGACTTTATTTTCAATTTAAGTTTTTCAATGTTCGAAGTTAAATAGCACGCATTTAAAGCAATTCCGATTTTAAAATGATTGAAATTAATGTTATTAAATATAAAGCAAAACTAACGTGGGTAACTCACAAATAAAATTTTCGACGAAAACAAACAGTAAATTGCTTCAAAGCGTCTTTCGTACAGTATTCTAAGTCGGATATCTGAAAAAGCTAGGATATCTCAGGTACTTCCTAACCGGTTAATTGTTTTCTTTCATGCGAAACCTTCATTAGTGAATTACTCAATTTTGTTTTGCTTTGTGAATCATTTTGTGCAAGGATTTTTCTTTATTTAATGAAATTTATTGCTTAACTATCAGTATTTACTTGATGTTTACGTTTTTATTTGTTTTCATTTTCATAGAGTTTGGCAAAGAACTTAGAGTAAAGAAAACATTTGGATGCGGATTATTACACAGAATTGAAGTTATTATAAATGAAAATTATATTTGTAGAAATAAAAATTCTTTTGAAGAATGAGTCATTTGAGGACAGAAATTCAAAGTTAAGAACTGTTCAATGTTTCATATATTTTAATTGTTTCAGCATGTCTTAACGTTGTAATGAAACTTTAGTTAATCATATGTAAACAGATTACATAGTTTCTTTAATCAATTTCATGCTAGAGCATAACGTATATTATTTCATCCTTTAAAAAAAATTCTATAAGTTTAGAAAGTTAACAATGACGTCAAATAAAATAATTGATGAAGAACAGATTAAATTATCTCTGCAGTACAGCAGAGAAAATTTCAGCAAAATAAGAATACTGAAAAACGCTTTTGTCTTGTGTGCAGGATTCATAATATTTTTCACAGCATATGATGCTCTTGGTATGCTGCAGAGTACAATAAATGCAGCAGGAGGCGTCGGTGTCGCTTCTCAGGCCGTTATCTACGGATGTTTCAGTATATCTGCTTTGCTGTTGCCAAAATATGTCATACAAAAATTGGGATGCAAAGCTACTTTGATACTTTCCATGCTGTGTTACGTTCCATACATAGCTTCGAACTTTTATCCGCATTGGGCCACTTTGATTCCATCAGCAGCTTTGCTAGGTCTCAGCGCTTCATTGCTATGGGGAACTCAGTGCACTTACTTGAATGAACTGTCGATGGAATATGCCAAACTTTCTTTCCAAAGCCTCAGGAAATTATCACATAGTATTGGATCTAACCATAAATATTCTTCTTTTGAAAATGATAGCAAACTTTTTCCAGAAAATGAATCTAGTAAGACTGATCATGCAAAACTTGATGAGCACAGTACGTGTAAAGTGAACGGCTCGAAGGATAATTGTAACCGAAATGGACTTGCTGCTGTGGCATCAGAATGCCAAATTTATGCCACTTCACTTAGCTCTTCAAAAACTGTAAAACCGATGAACGAACTGAATTCTAAAGAAGCAAAGCATCGCAATAGTGATATTTCCATTGCATCTATCACTACTCACTCTCCAACAACTCTACTTAGATTGACAGAGTCTACCAACGCGAGGTTCTTTGGAGTATTTGGAATGGCCTACCTCTCAACTCACGCATTAAGCAATATGATGTCATATTTCATACTTGAAAAAAATAATCTTAGCCATGGAAACTTCAGTAACTCTAGTTGCAACTGTGGTCCAAATTTCTGCAGTGCAGATTCCTTTTGCATCAGTCACAACACTGAAGCACTTGATGTATCAGCAAGAAACATCTTGACAGGTGTTTGTACGGGTTTGAGCTTGTTTTCAATTTTGTTGATCGTCTTCTTCTTAGACAACGTTCATATGGAAAAGAAATCTGTGACTTTCTCCTTGGATCTACTCATGGCGACTCTCAAACTTTCAAGAAAGAAGGAACAGTTATTTTTAACGCCTCTGTCTTTTTATATAGGCATGATCCAGGGATTTTTTGCAAGTGATTTTACAAAGGTAAGTTTTTATTCCAGTATGTATTTTGTGATAAAGTGTGAAAATTCACATCCTTTCTTAGCATTTTCTTTCCAAGCGTATACTATATTTGTGGCAAACTTAACCTGACAGCGTTGTAATGCTGTGATTGGATTTACGTAGCCTTCACAATGCTGCCGGGTTAGAATTGCTCCAAATGTAATTTATAAAAGCGATTAATACAAACCGAAAAGTTCTTGCTTCAGTACAGAGACAAATAGTAGAAAGTTAGGAGAAATTCTAGTGACAATAAAAGCAAATTTTTAGCGCAACACCTCTCTAAAGTTGTTTGCCTCTTTCAACACAGAGACTTCTTAGTTAGAAAATAAATTTAAAAAATAAAGTATGTAATAAAAAAAAAATTTTTAATCACAGCAATAAAAATGAAAAGAAAGGAATGCATAACGTAGTATATGTATAATTAAGTGAAGAATAGCACAAAAAGCATGATAAAAAAAAACGATCGATGTAGAAAAGAAGACTTACTGCAGGAACATGAAACAAATTTCATTGAACTAAGGCGTGAATGATATTAAATATACGAGATGCCAGAAATATCTACCTTTCCCATTTATAATGTCACAAAACCACTTCCATAATTTTAGTGACTGAAGCCCTAAAAGTGCCCCTGAAGCTTACCCTAGGTATCATTGCTTTGAGATTCAATCGTACAAAGTTCATTCGTTTTCATATCTTATGGTATGGTCGGTATACATCCGTACGGTATGCTAGCTAGATTTATTTATACAAATGCCAGGCTTTAAACTTAAGTTATTTGCTTTCTAACTTCGAAATACTCTTGAGCAATACAATTAAAATCTTTAAGTGCAACCTTGTGTCTAAATGGCGTCCCCGGAGGACTCACTGGCTGCAAGCCGGTGAGTTCTCCAGTTCTATTTTGAAAAGACGGGCATTGAGGCAATTGTGTTCGGGTAAAATCCGAAATGTGGCAGCACCAGAACTTTCGTGGAAGGTCTGTAACAGATAATCTACTCTTTCAAAGTCGTTCCTAGTCCTTTCTCTTAGCTAAAATGCAATTGCTCAATTTAATTTATTCTCAGATTCCATTTTGCTGAGAATTTAATCAGATTAAAAAAGGCAAAAGATGTTTTAGTCTCTGAAAACGGCGGTACCTTTCTTTGCGAGGCAAACAGCTTTTTTATTACCTTCAACTCCACCATGGGATGGAACCGCTGCAATGCTACAAAAGAGAATGGTGCATTTTAAAAAGACCTGTAGTCAAAAAGGCGTTTAGAATTACCAACTTTAAAATTTTAGAAGGCTTGGGATGCGGACTTAAGAGTCAGGTGCTACCTAGATTCCGAGTCAAGCATATTTGTTTCAATGTCCCATCAGGGCCCGGAAAGTAAGTTTTAATTTTAACTCATTAACGGTTTTGGTTGTTTCTTTTTTAGTCTTATATTGGATGTGCATGGGGAACAAATGAAGTGAGTTTGGTGAGCATATGTTACGGAATTGCTTGTTCTCTATCATCCACTCTGTCGGGTTACCTGGTGAGCGCTCTTGGAAGAGTTCCCGCGTTTCTTGTCGCAGAGTTGGTTAATGTAATTGCAAACGTTCTACTACTTTTGTGGAATCCAGACCCATCTGTTCCTTGGATGTTCTTCATCGCAGCTGCTTTGTGGGGGACGTTTGTCGGAATCTTCTTTTCTCAGCATAGAGGTAAAACATAACTTTCAGTTAACTAACACATAAGATTCAAAGCAAGAAAATATATTCACAGCAAATAAAATTGGATGGGTTAGAATGATAGAGGTGTAAGTCAATTATTATACAAATTGAAGCCAGGGCCCTATTAAGTAATAGGGGGACACTGGGCCTAGAGCCCATGCAGGTTCTCTCCTCGCTCAATAAAATTTACCTCTCGTTTCGCCGACATTTTAAATTTCCTATCCACAAATAAATCAAAAGTTAAGGAAAATTTCGTGTCTGCGAAATGACGCGGCGCGGGACCAGGACACCCTCAATAGTTGTATAAATGCAACTAAAAAGTTTCCATAAAATTATTTCTTACTTAATCTCAGATTTTACTCTATTATTTGTACAAACTGCAGTAGAATTTTGATGCAATATCATAAGAAATTTTGTTATGAAAATACACTGAATGTTTAATTTAAATCATAAATAATAGAGCAATCAAAGGACGACAAACAAAAAAGCATTTTTACAGATATTTTTTTTTCTTTTCTTTTTTTTTTTTTTTTGAATGATTTTACATGAAAAATCTAACAAATGCGAATTCTATGACACACATGTAACTTTGAAAAGAAATTAGGGGTCCTAAACCTTGGTGGGCCTTTAGACTTGGGTCCAAGGGGCTCATGCGTAAATCAGGGCCTGAGTTCAGCATGGGTTTGTTGGTTCCTCTAATACTTACTCTATTAGGTGCCTCTGTGCAAAAAATAAATAAATGAATAAAATTTAAATATTTTGCCCACTGCGAGCGTACGAAAATTATCCGCTTGTCGAAACTCCTGCTCGGGAGAGAATTCATTTATCAATAGTATTTTATCTTTTTTTTTTTTTTTTTTAAATTTCGACTGAAAAATATGTGTAGCCATCATTAAAAGTATTTTTAGCAACGGCCTTAGAGTGGGGTTCTGCCCTCTCTCCGTGTCATCCAAATTGTTTCTTTAAATTACTGTGTAAGTTTGGGGGCCCTCCGTGACTCTGTGGTAGAAGCTTCGTCTTCTAAGCCAGAGGTCATGGGTTCGATTCCCGCCGGTGCCCCGAGTGTTATTCCCTTCTTTTGTACTGTAAATCTTTCTTGTGCATGTCCGGAGGCAAAGCTCTTGGCAAGCAGTCCTCTATGTATGTGAAGCTGTTTAGCTTCTAAGTAAATAAATAAAATGATTAGGTTAGCGGTTCGAAAAATGATATTCGAAAACAGAAAATCCCAAATTTCTTTAAAAGTTACAAGTGTTGGATAAGTACAAGCAATTCGCATTTTTTCGGTAGCGCCTTTAAGATTTTATGCCAAAATTAATACTTAGTTTAGGGAAATTTACATAGTATCTAATATTAAGATTAGTGTGCATTAAAAATTTATTATCGAATTGCATGCTACTGTGAAGAAAAATAGCGAAGTGTTGCAAAGAGCATAGGTAACATTTAAAGTCCCTAAATCAAGCCACCGATCTATTCATAATAGATCGATCTAGTGATGAAAGTCATCATTTTTGTCTAGGTATCAGTTCTGCTGATTATGATAGAACGAAGTTACAATGTAAAAAATAAAATCGAAAAGTTCGAATCGAGCAGCTAATATGCCTAATTGCTGCAAATAACACATCTGGCAACAAAAAAAAGGGAAAGTTTCTCGCCAAAAATTAGTAACACTCCTAAAATTAACTTGGAAACTTTCTGAAAAATTCAGAAACCTTCCCAATCAAAGCCAGTCATGTTTCTTAACTTTTTCCGGAACCTTATAGTGAAAACCTATGTATGTCTATGTATATAGTAATAGCTCGGCATCTTCTTGATTTAAGAGGAAAGCTCCCAAAGCAAATATGATCGAAGCTAAGACAGAATTGCTAGCAATTCCTTTTATAGCTACAATACCCGGAGACAGCATTTCGCCCTTTCTTGGTGCTCAAACAATCCGGAGGAACCGCAACTAAACTGAAGGAAACACACCTAATAAAGAAACCTACTATATTTTTACACTAGTAACTAAAAATGTTTACCACCACAGTATAAAATCAGCACACGTTTATGGTTTTCCACAAAAAACCTTTTTTTCACAGGAAACATGGAAATGCAAAGCCTTGAAATCCTGAAATGTTACCCGGAAGTAATCAGTGATGTTTCGAATTTTTTTAATGTGACTGCGCAAAATAAATAAATAAATATATAAATAAAAATTAAATTTACTAAATTGATAATGTTTATTTCTCTTTTAGCCTTTTATGGAATTTTATTCAAGGCGAATGAAGAGGCGGGATTTGCAGCCTTTTATTTGTGGTACTCTCTGGGATTTTGTTTGTCATTTGCATACAGCAATTATTTATGCATCTATGTCAAAATCTATATTTTATTGTCAGTTTCGACAATCGGCATTATTGGTTATTTATACGTTGAATTGTTTCTTAAAGAATACAAAAATAAAAAATGATTCAAAAGAGATTGTGTTTCCTTCCTCAACAACGCATTTTAGAAGGTTCGCACCAGCAAGCTATTTGTTCTACAATGAAATTCCATTACAATGCATTGTTTAAGAGACCGCAAATTTTGTTCGTTCTGACGGAAATTACGTTGTAATTTAACCTGGGGCGTGCACAGAAATTTTGGGGCCGGTCACAAATGACTTTTATGGCCCTCCTCCATATTGTTTACTAGGACTCGACCGATGCATCGGCCTGGCCGATGCATCGGCGCCGATGGTTCAACAATTTAGCCATCGGCATCGGCATCGGCGGCCGATGCTAACTTGCAGGAAACATCGGCCCATCGGCCTTAAAAGCATCGAAAAGCCGATGGAATTGGCCGATGTTTTTGAAAAAAAAAAAAAAAAAGGAGCTTTGTTGTTTTACCTTTTAATACAAAGTAAAGGGAGTTATTGTTTTCAAACAAAATTGTTTACTTAAATTTCAGTATGAATTTCTATTTTAGTCACCCCTGGAAGAGATTTTAATACTGCATTCAGGTACCAAACAAGTTAATTATTGCGTTGTTTCTTGCAGCTGGATGTACGTACGTATGTATCTCTTGTAAGTCATAACTCAAAAATGGTAAGCTGTTGAAGGCTAAATTTTCGCCTGTGGGATGTGAGCTCGTTCCAGTTGTGCACTTCCTTTTTTGTTTTCGATCGGGTGTTCTAAAAAGCCTATTAACTGATTTTTTATGGCTATTAATTACTTATTTCAACGCAAAACTAATATAGAGTCTCAGACTGACTATCATTTGGTTATTCATGCAGAATTGGAGACCATGGAAACAAATATGAGATGGCGAAATCGGTTTTGTTTCATTTTGTTAGATTCCCGTTGAACCGACGGTAATTTTTAATTTTTTGATATTTGTAATATGAACCACAATAATGCAGTCTTTTCTGTATCGCTTCGGCGGAGCTACAAGTTTGGGGCCCGTCGAAATACATTTTGGAGCCCTATTTATCTATCACAGACGTTGTAAAACATTTATCATAAGCATTTTTGTAACTCCTACGGTGCCCCTATGGTTATGGGGTCTCTTGCGCAATTGCAACATTTGCTATATTTTAAGTCCGACACTGCGCGTCAAAACAAACTCGGGTGCACGTTTTAAAAGGGTTTTTCTGCTCAATGTTTATAATTATTTTGAATTATATTTTTTACGACTATTTTTTGTATTTCCGAGAACACTTGCGTGCCCCTCCTCCCACTCCCTCCATTTCTGAAATTAAAGTCTAGTTGTACTGCTGATTTGTTTAAAACTAACACCATTCATAAAATTAGAGAAATTTTTTCCAAGCTTCATCTATTGTTTAGGAAGAATTTAGAGCATTAATGTAAGAAATTGATTAAAGACGTTTAGAATGGTGACATAATTCGGAAAACAAAGGGACTTTTGAATTTTTTCTTCAGATGTGCTGAAGTAGATTCAGAAACTCTCCCGAGACGTTGGTGGTAGCGGTTCTGTACTAAAAAAATTAAGTCGAAGTTGGAGCCGAAGCTTAACGTTGTGAGTTACTCCAAAATCAGACCCCCCTAAACCATCCTCGTCGTTTCAAGCATTTCTTAAATACTTAGCAATTATTTATTTTTGTCAAGAAATGTCATTTTGCGTATTTCTTATACTTGTTTCACTTATATTTTGTAATGCGCCATCTTTTTTTGCATCACTAATAGCGATCGAATTTTTTTTCTGTTGTAAGTAACTATTTTTATATATTTATATAAAATCAATGAATAAGTTATTTTCGTGTTCATCATATGTTTTATAATATGTTATAGAAAAGTTCCAAGGATTTTCTATTATGCAATTTTTTTTAAATTTCAGAAAATTTGAACTTGTTTGTAGGGCTTCATAAAAGATTAAACAATCAAATTGTTCAATATTACGCGTGCAAACATCAGATCAAGTAGTATATGTATTAAGTTATTATTAACTTGGTATAAATATCGAGTTTGTTTATTGTAGCTGCGTTTTAAGAGCCTCGCTCTTTTCATGACTATTTCTTTTTTCAGCAAAACTTTTGTCATTGTTATAGCTTTTATGAAAAATGCAAACTTTTCTATTCATAAATTTTAAATAAGTATAAAAATATTCATATTATGATTTAATATTGTTATTTATCTGTTACCTTTTTTGTTTAATTTGATGACTAAAAAATATCTATGTGCAGTCTTTCCACTTTAACTGCGTAATTTGTTGACGGTTTCGTAGTTTTATTCTTCTTCTTCTTATTATTATTTTTTTGAATGATTAAGCAACATAATTTAATGTTTTTTTTAACTATGTTTCGTTTACCTAAATCCGTACATTATTACAATATTACTGAAATCTTAGCTATATGTTATATCAAAAAAAAAAAAAAAATCTATTGGTCATTAAACAGTTTTTCTTCCTTTTTTTTTTTTCTTTTTTTTGGCTGTTCTTTGTCTTCCATCATACAGCAGTCAAAAAAGGAGAAGCATAACTCCACCCTATACAGACTGTACGTAGTACGATTCAAAAGTTCGAGGGACAAGCTGCATAAAATTTTTCCCAGAATAGTTCACATTACCGAAGCACATCCACCTTCAAAAGATCATCTTGAGGGACTATGTACTTCGGCCAGTGTTCATATAATCTTTGGAAACACTCCTGGAAGTCATTTTTCGCAACCTTCTGTGATGCAGCTTTATCTTCTCCTGACGTAAGAAAGCAGCGTCCATGCAAATGTTTTTTTTTTTTTTGCTGGGAACAGGTAAAAGTCACATGGAACTAAGTCCGACGAAACGGTATGTTATTTGTTTGTCATATCAGAGTATTGACCAATCGAACCGTGCGTCCTCAACATGAAAGTCGCCTTCTTCCCCACGATGAAGTTAAAGCAGCAGCGCAAGAGGCCTTACAGATGGTTACGATAAATGTCTTCCAGGAGCAGGAACTGATTTACGGCTGGGTATTCGGGGCTCGGGCCCGGGGCACCAAATTTCTGTCATCATTTTTTTTTTTTTTTTTGAGCAAAAAGACAGAGTGCAAAAAGACAGAAAAAAACTCCAAAACAGTTTTATGATGGACAATGTGAAGAAGTCATATTAGACTCTAAGCAAAGTCTCAAGGTTTCCTGTTTTTATGTAATCTGTGATAATTTGTTTACAAAACTAAAATTCAAGATGTCAGCTTATGATGGCATATTAAAGAAATCTTCTTGCTTGTTTGAATGCAACAAGCAAAATATTCAAGAAAGTGCAAAAGATCTTTAAAAATCTTACTCCTGTGATTTGGAGGAATCTTTTCCTGATGACTTTATTCATATTAGTTCAGTCATCGAAAAAAAAAGTTTAATGATCGAAAAGTTTAAAAAAATCCACGAACTTGGTAAATGGATACTTTTGCCAATGTAGATACAGCCCTGAAATTGTTTTTGACTTTGCCAATCTCCAATCGTAGTGGAGAACGATCATTTTTGCTATTGAAGAGAATTAAGTGTCCTTTGCGTACTCTCATTTCTGGTAGCAAATTATCTTCATTAGCTCTATTACCAACAGGAGGAAGTTTGACCGCAAAACTTGGTTATAAGGACATTACGGAAGAATTTACTACAAGAAAACAAAGGAACGCAAAAAGCACATTATAATTTACCTTAACCATCCTAGTTTCTCCATCTGCGACTGTAAAAAACTTTCTTACATGAAAATCAGGAATTTATTTTAGAGTTTTCTTTCTATCAAAATAATATACAAAAATTACCTTCATATTTTTTTTTTGGGGGGGGGGGGCACCATATTTGTCAGTGCCCCGGGGCATCCAAGTGTGCAAATCGGTCCCTGTCCTCGAGTACTTCTAAAATCTATACGAACGTTGGCCGAAGTGCATAGTCGTTCAAAGTGACCATTTTGTAGATAGATGTACTTCGGTAATGTGAACTATTCACGGTAAATTTTTATACTACTTGTCTTCGAACTTTTAGAACATACTACGTACGTATGAGTTTTCAACTTACTATTTCATAACGTTTTTGAGTGGTGTAAGTTTACGCGCATGAAGACATTACAAGATAATTTGCTATAATTAACTAAGGAGGCGTTCAAAATGGATATTTCGATCATCTATATGTTCTTATAGGTACATCTACATATGCGCCGAAAAAACTTGTGAAGTTTAAATTGGATGATCGTAAAATAAAAATTTAGGTCGAAAATTTTTTTTTTGGGGGGGGGGGATTACAATTCCTTATTCGTAGAAAAGAATAAAGTGAAATGAATCAATGATCCTTTAAATCCCTGACAATCTTATCAATTTATTTCTGTTAGATTTTTTTTTTTTTTTGCCATCGGCCAACAGCATCGGCCATCGGCAATCGGCCATTTGGAGGAAAACAATCGGCCATCGGCCATCGGCCATCTTTGAACAATCGGCCAACAATCGGCATCGGCCCATCGGCCAAAAAATGCCATCGGTCGAGCCCTATTGTTTACCCCTATATTTCACCCCTCATTTTAAAAATATTGGGCCCCCTTCAGGCTCGGGCCCGGGCCAACAGGTGTCTCCCCCCCCCCCCGTGCACGCCTCTGAATTTAACTCAAGCAATGTAATGGCAAGTCGCAGTTAAACTGGGACTGAAATTTTATTTCGTTGAAACTGATACTTCGTTATATTGGTACTCGTTGTAACGGGATTTAACTGTATTAACTCTCGCAAATCAAATGAACAAAAAGGAAATTAACGTGTTCCTGGCAAAGGAAAGTTTTTCCTAAGAAGGATTGTAGCCAGGTTTAGATACACCTGTCGAACCTGTCAGTCTCGAATTTCGCGGGTAGGAAAAAAAATCGAGTTACAAAGGTTTTGACAAAAATTATAAATAATTAATGAAATATATATTTTTTAATGTACCATGTTTTTAAAATGAACTAAAAAGTATAAAATAATTTCTCTGAGCTTCATGCAGATTTAAAGCCCCACTCATACAGTTTCAAAATTTCTTGCCCATTGTCTGGAAAATTTGCGATTGTGAGTTCTTAATAGCTGTTGAATCACTTGCAAGCTTTAAAAGGGAAAAAATGGGGTGCACGCAACAGACAATTGATGCATTTTTAATTTAACTAACAATTTTATCGCTCAAAAAATAGTATAAACTGGAAAGTGAATTTTTTCATTGATAGCCTTTCTTTATATTTATAGTTATGTAATATACATGCGTCCCATGTTTTTCCTTTTAAAGCTTATAATTATTTTGTAGAGGAATATAGGGCAAGCGAAATAATAGTGCAAAGTGAAATGGTGCAATATTTACCCTGCTTGCAATGTCACCTATATTTTAATACTTTAAATATGCAATAACACATGTAATCTATTCCAGTCTGGAAAAAATTACCTCTGAAAGTCTAAGCAGATGATAATGCAAGCAATTTTTAGAAATTTATACTCAAATTGTAATATTTTGTTGTAAGTAAAAAACTATTTTTGTTTTTATCAAATGATAAAATTCTTGTTATTAACGTTTTAAGTATTAATTGAAATCTTCTAATATTCGGTGCAATATTCGTTTAGTTAATATTCAGCTCATTTGTATTTTAAATATTTTGCACAATGAGTCCAGTGCATATTGAGCAAAGTGAAATTGAAACATTTCGTTTACTCATTCAATCATTTACTAAATCACATTAATTAATTATTTTCTTCACATTCCTTCATTCAAGAATTCAGTTTCTTATTCATTCACAATTTTTGAATGAATAAGAAACTGACCTTATTCCCATTAAATTATTAATTAATTAATTAACTAGTTAGTTTATTGTTTCATTATCTTTTTATTTATTCATTCATTATTTTGTTTACTCATTCATTAGATCAAAAATATTTTTTTTCAATCGAATAGAAAATATTTCAGTAGAAGAATCTATTTTTTTTTGTCTTTGCCCCATAAAAAGAAAAAGGAAAAATCCCCCCCCCCTTTTTTTTGGATGCACAAATTTACTGCCAAAAAAAAAAAAAATTGTTTCAGTGTCAGGTTTTTTGTAAAATACATTGTACTGTAATATTCAAAACCAATTTCCAAGTTGTTCATTTTGAAAAAGCTAAGTCACCCCATTTTTCCCCATTATTAATAGTATTAGTGGTATTATTATTAAAATTACTTTTTTCTGAAATCCATTTTTTCGAATTTTTATGCTCAATTACTCCGTGTAACTAAGCGTTACAATATTTCATTAATTTCAGTCTACCTTTTCAAATTTTTTATTCATACTTAATACGTCAACTCTCGATAAAACGAAGTCCCAAGGAACCGGATAAAGCCCTCGAGGTTTTGGTAATTTGAGTCATGAGAAGTTCCCACAACCTTCTTCAGGGGTGCCCACAGGGGGGGGGGGATTATGGCGCAAATTGCGCCATCAAAATTTTTGGGGGGGGGGATTTTTTTTTCAGAAGTTTTTATTTTCTTTAGAACTTAAAATTTTCGATTTTTGGTAGGAAAAATTTTCTAAAGTTATTCAACAAGAAATAGATGGATAAGTAATACATTTTTGACGTTCTCTTTTCAAAATTTAATATCCGTGTCTCTTTTCAATAAAGGGAACATCAAAGACGGGATGGAGTTGGTGCCCGTTTCAAAGCTTGATCAGACGATTTGATTTTTATTTAATTTATTATAAATCTTCCGGAAGTAACACAATTCGCATGATGAATACGTGTGACAGTGATGAGAGGGAGAGAGATTAAAAACTACTAAAATACAAAGTTTTCCCCTCTCCTTAATTTATTGTTTGTAATAATTCTAACCACTATGCACTGGACTTTCATTGATTCATTTGCACCTTGACAATCGTTAAGAACTAGTTTTGAAGTTTGCGAATAACATTTTTAATCCCTCTAATCGACAATTACTATAGTTTTTTCATAAAATAATTGAAGTTTATGTAGAATTTTTTTTATTTCACTTTACTATCATCTTCTCTACCATTTTTAAACTGATTGGTTCAATTTATCATTAGATGATTTTTTTTTTAAACTTTCAGTGATGTTAGTTTTCGCTGATGGAAGCTTAGAAGGTATCTGATATGCATAGAAGGATATTTGATTCGTTAAAACTCTCGACTTCTGATTTTCCATGTGTGCTGAATAGCTGTATCCATTTTTAAGGATTTCCGAACAATATCTGTCACAGGGTATCTGTGTGCTATTCATCGTTTTTGACTATGTAACTTCAATTTTGGAAAACTTTCAGGAGAGCGTCCCTCACTGTAACGCCCGCATAACACCATCCTTATAATCAAGAATCATCTAAAATTGCGTTTCTAGAACTGCAATTTTGAAAAATTTCAAAAAGAGAGCCCCTGATCTCCCCCATCTCTCCTTAACACAATTAAAGACAATCCTAGAACTGCGTTTTTGGAGTATCTATTTCGGAAAACTGCCGGTTGAATGGCACCGAAACTCACCTTCCACTAAAATTATCAAGATCAGGGCCGACGCAAAGGGGGGGGGGGGGGCTACAACTACTCCCCCCAGTTTTTCATAAGTGGGCGACCAATTTCCTTTTGGCGATGTAACAAACGAAGAAAAACTCTTCGTTGTTTTAAAAAATTAAAATAGTAAAGAACAACTGAAATAATAGTGACAAAAAGTATTTTTTAGTAAAATTTGAATGGAAAATGCAATTGTTACAATACAATTTAGGTATATCCATGATTCTTTTTTATTAAGATTATCAAAGTAAGGGCAGTGGAAATGTGTGCTTCAAACATTTTTAACGCAAAAAATAGTATTTAGTGCACTATTCAATAGGCTGCAGAGTGGGTATGTCTGCCTAGTGGGAAACTATGAGCCTGGCTCAAACTAAAGTATTGTGCGTAGAGTAAAATTAGCATAATGGGAGGGAGGACCGGCGATAAAACTAACATGGTGTACGCCTTGTCTCTCGGCGGCTCTGGTTATACAGGACCATGCTTAATGGTTCTTCAGTTAAAAAATAAATAAATAAAAAAAATAAATAAATAAATAAAAAAAAAAGATAAATAAATAGGATGGCTTCATAGGGGCCGCCGAAACATTCCCATATGTAATTTTTTTTTTTGATGAAAAATATTGTTCTGAAAATCGTTGCTAAGCGGAGAAAAATGTTTTGGTCGCCGTAATATATTTGAAACAGAGAGAGAGAGAGAAAAAAGAAAATAAAATAAAACAGTTTAATGCTAAGAGAGATTCAAAGTATTGTGATGAATGATCACACCAGAAGTTCTAAATGTTTCAACGTAAAAATCGTAAGTAAATCAAAGCTTAATCGAGAGATGCAGGAGGAATATTTAAAATAAAATGAAGTATAATAAACAAGACCTAAGGTATCGCACAAAATTACCACATCCGTTCAAAATGTTAAAGTTCTTTTTCTGGGGCCGCAGACGCTTGTATTTCCAGAAAACAAAAATATTAGGCTAGAAATTGACAATTTTACTATGGAAAATCCAGGCAAATAATCGTGTTTGGTAAAGGAAAATTGGTAGAAAGTATTATCACAATATGTTTATCAATAATTTAAATTTAAAATGATGACAGGAACGTATCCAAACTGAGGTGAAAAAAGCCAATTCCTTCTTTTTACGTCCCCAAAGCTGGTCAGGAATTGAGTTTTTAAAACTTAGGCCTTGAAAAAAAATCCGGGAAAACGTCTCAAACCCCATTCCTTGCCCTAACGTCATTACAGATGGCCTGCACTAGGGCTGCAGTTTTGAAAACCATGAGAGTTTTCCCAACGTAACCCCCGAGAAATCCCCTCTCAATCAATCATCACCATTTCGTCTTTTGGACTTCAATTTATGAAAAAAAAAAAAAAAAAACTCTCTGAGGTCTCCAAAGATCCTAAAAAGTTTTATTGTTAAGGCTTCAGAAAATTTTTCGAGGAAGATCTCCCAAACCCCTCAACCCTCTAACAGTATTTAAAATCACCTACGATTGCGTTAATTGAATTTCAATTTTGAAAATTTTTCAGGGGTAGACTCCGAACCTCTCCACCCATTAATATTAGCATTATTAAAAATCTTCTAAAACTGCGTTTTCTACAGATCGGCAATTTTTCGAGAGAATGCTCCCCTCTCTCGCCAACATCACCGAAAAACGTCTTAAATCTCGTTTTTAGTGCTTCAATTTCGAAACATTTCTGTGTGCGAGCCCCTTCAAGACACTCTCCCCTTTACTTTTTCAGCGAAGTAAGTGAAGTAAGTTCAGTAAAGCTTCAATTACGTTTTCGGAGCTTTAATTTAAAGAAACTAGCGGTGCACTCCATTTTAACAAAAAAGTCAACAACCACATTTTAAAGCTTTCATTTTCAAAAACTTTTGGAGGGATGGCGTTCGCATCTCTATTCTCCGTAATATCACTGTAAACCGTCTAAAACTGCATTTTTCGAACTACAATTTTCCAATTTATCCCCGGGGGAGAGCCCCTGGACCCCCCTTCACCTGACACAACCAGAAATAATTTATCAGGGGATGACACCGAGTCATCACCATAGGTCGTCTAAATCCCAGTTTTTCAACTAACAATCTTGGAAAATTGCGGGGGGAGTGTGGTGAGTTTGCATCACCACGATTTGTTTTGTTTCGATTTCGTAGATTTCCGCTGGCGAAAAGAGCTGTTCCGAATCGGTTCGCGTTCTCCTCGCTCCTTGCAGGTGTTTGGTTCTTTTTGCGTAACTGTTTGTGTTGCTCTTTGGTGGAGCGCCAATTGCTCCGGGTCTGTGACGTCATGATAGCTTTCTCCCTGTATGAGCTGTCTGTGTGTCGGTTAGAATTGGTTTTTGTTTTTCATTCCAGATTGTTCTCGAAGCTTTGGTTCGTTGGAACCGTTGTGATTCGTTTTTGCTGTAGCACCCTACGGGGTCTACATAGTTTGATGGAATGGGGGGACGCTATCTGAATTTTGGAGAGACGAGCTCGGGATACCGTGCGGGATGGTGGTGTTGTTGACTGTAAGAGTACCGTTCCTTTCTGGATATGCTCTAAACACGAGCTTCGGGGAACGATTATGCCAGGTCAACCGATGACCCTAATTGGGAAGACTCTTCGTCCGGAATTCCTACAGATAAGTACTAACTGTTGAACATATATTTCCTGGAATGTTTTCTATATTTAAAAGTTGGAAATTTTTGCCGTGGAATCGGCTCATGCGATAGAAAAAAAAAAAAGATACTGAAAGCTTGTAACAAATCCTATGTTCTTCCGAGTATTATGTATCTGACAATATTTGGGCCTTTGCCGGTAATTCTTCAAAAGATGAAATCAAATGAATATAAACATAAAGATATGTGTTGTTTAAAAAAAAAACATGCAATATTTTCGGTAATTATCTGAAGTAAACTTGGAATTCTGTTTTGTTCTCCAAATCTTTGGGAAACTCGCTAATGATGCTGAATTATCACTGGTTGTTGAAATTGAAGTTTTGCATTTTGAAATGCCTCTTTGCTATGTGCTCACGTTTCCAGAACATGAGTAATCTGAATTTATTTTCTATGTATATGGGGCCAGAACTGAAAGTTTGATATCGAAAAATAAGGTATATTTTCTGTGTGGTTTCATTGGTATGAAGTTCCAGTTTTGGCAAGAATATAATCGGGCACTTGTTTTTTTTAAAAAAAAGAAAAGGAATTTGGAAGTGTAAATTTTATGAGGTAAGAAAATATTCCGTCTGAAGGATTGGTATTAATTTTCTGAATATGAATTGTGAGACACGCCACTGTTATTGTTTTGATTATGAAGATTAATTGAAATTAAAGAAATTGTTTTTTTTCATGAAAATTCTGACTCCTCATGTTTGAGTCTGATATTCTTATCACATTACCGTAGTTGTGCATACGGTATTTAAAAAAAAAAAAAAAAGAAACTGTTCTCATCACCGCGGACTTGGGTTCTTGCGACATATCTTTGAGACAACGCAATGGGAGGTCAACCATGACAGGTGGAATTGTTCGGGAAGTTTTTGAAAATTGTGTTGTGGAAATGAGTTGCTTTCTTTTTCAAGTTTAATGTCTTTATCTTCTTCCCGGAATGCTAGCGTCAAGAACATACTCCGTGAGGACATTTCTGAAAACCTCCTTTACAGCCATGAATGTGAGAGGAATCACGATCCGACCTTCTTCAAATAACCGTTCGTGTATCGATAAGTACACACAACTTCGTTATCATTTATCTATGAGTCTTTATATCATACACCATAATATGACATCCATGTATTTGTCACCAACCTTCAACACCAAGACCAATATTTTTCTCTTCTCCTCCCATCATTCTCACCACTTCTTCAATAATAGAAAAATATTTTTAATTTTTATTTAAAAATCTGCACACTTGGTGCCGTGTGTACTGCCCCAGCAGTAAAGCTGTTCTCGGTGATTGAGAAATGAAAATTTTTTTTGTTTTGCTGTGACGAAGAACTTTTTGTTTTGGTTCACAAGAACTTTGATGATTAATGCGATCAGAACATAGTTTCGATTTATGGTGACAAATGCATGTGAAAAATGATTTTGAGCATTGTCTTTTATATTTATGAATGGCATACAAATTTTTGGGGGATGTGGAGTGTTTATTTTTGAATTAAGTGGCTATTATTTTCATTGTGAATCAGAATAATTGTTGACTTCACACCTGTTGCACATCAACATGGATGTGAATAAGTGCTTTTGATACATGAGTAAAACACAAAGTTGTTTTTTTTTGTTGAAATGTAATAGTATATGTCAAGTGAAATCTCATATTTAAATATGTTACACATGGGGTACACGAATTTTGAAGTGAAATATTATATGCTATTCAGTGATTCTGTGTGGAAGGAATGTTTTGGAACAAATTATTTAAGAGTTGTTGAGAAAATACCTTTGATATTTAATTACAGTTTAGTCATTTTTGAGTTTGATGTTTTTGAGAAGGAATTTGGTATTTGAAAAGTGGTGTTTATTTATCTCATTACATCAATATGGCACCTAAACGTAATCAAAACTCTGTAAATTCGGTATCAGCAAATTCGAAATCTCCATCTAATGGTTCCACGGCAGGTACTTCAACCTTTATGGTTCATATTGACCCATTTGAGGGTGATCCGGCATCTTTAGATTTCTTTTGTGAGTCCATTGAGGACATAGTCAGAATTAATAACTGGTCGGGAGACAAAGCAGTTACATTCATCAAAAGTAAATTGAGAAATGCTGCACTTCAGTTTTTTATTGAATCTCCTACTCTGAGACAGGCTAAGGACCACAAGCTTATTCTTGACGCATTAAAAGATTTTTTTAGAAAAGATACCAAATTGTGTATGACAGATTTCCATCAACTTGCAATGAGGCCGAAGGAGTCTATAAAAAATCTTGCACATAGAATTTCAAGAATTTCATCTGCTGTTTTTGATTTACCGGAAGGAGAAGCTTTAAGCAAGATAAAATTACAGAAATTACTGGAATTGGTCCCTCCAGATATTCGAATTAAATTACTTGAGGCCAAAATTGACTCTTTTGACGAAGCTGTAACTCGTGCTGATGAACTTCAGGAATTGTTCATTCAAGCGTCAATGCTCTCTCAAAATGCATCTCAGTCGGTGCAAATTCAGAAGCTTTCGGAACAAGTAACTGTTCTACAGGAAAAATTAAAATTTTGTTCTGAAAAGAATCCCATTCTGACCAATGTAACCCATGAGGATGTTGGCCCAAGTGGCTCGCGCCAGAAAACATGTACCGATCAAAATTTTTCGCATAGAGGTTTTGAGAAAAATTGTCGTGGGAATTTTAGATCATATTATAATTCACAAAATAGAAGAACAAACTACTCGAGATCTGATTCGCGTTTCTCAAGAATATGCAGATACTGCAAAAAAAGGGGTCACCTTATCGATCGATGCTTTAAGCTGAAAAATAGAGGTGCAAATAATTTTCGTTTTGGAAATTCGGGTCCCAAACGTTATTTTGAAAATCAGAGATATTCTCGTCATGATGCAAATAACAGAAATAATGGGCAGCACATACATCATGTCAATTCTGAAGCCAAACCATATGTTCAACATTCGGAGTCTGTTCCTTATTCTTTTGATCCTCAGGGATCTTCGTCTTGGAATAATTATTCTACTCGTCAGGGCACTCTGGACTGTCAGCAGCAGTCAATCAATAATTTGGCTACGTCAAAGCATAATTCTTTTCAAACTGCTGGTCATTTATCAAATCGAGGCAATCATTGTGGCACTCATTCGTCTTTTGCCGGCCCATCTAATTTCTGTGTGCCACCCATTTCTCAATTGAATTCGTGTGCTCCTGTTTTTATACCTCGAAGCAAGGAAAATGCTAACTCGTCTGTATTTTATACCCATCGTGGGAACCCAATCGATGGCATGGGTTTTGTGGATCAACCGGTTATTCCAAATTATGCACCAAATGTGAACTGTGTTCCTCGTAAGCAAATGTCTCCTAAAAAAAAGTCGACTGGGCGTATTATTTTATCTACATATTCGGCCACACAGACATCACCTGTGAAACAAAAATCTGTGAAATCATTTGCTCAGAGTCCTTTGAAATTTGCACGACCTCATCAAATCGAAAAGCCTCGACAGATGTCTTTGAATGAGTTTGAATTTTTAATTGCTAATGCAAAGTCTAATGACCCTAATTTGGCGTCTCATCTGCCTCTTGTCAAAGTAAATATCAATGGTTGTATTTTGAACTTTCTTCTGGACACGGGCTCTACAATTTCTTTGGTTGCTTCTGATGTTTTTGAAAAGATTAAAAATAAGGTCCCATACAGAAATATTGCTCGTCATGTGTCAATTTCCACTTTAAACTCTGTTGTAAAGTTCCGTCAATGTGTTGAACTGTCTTTCAAATTGGAAAATTTGTTTTTCAAAAATACATTATTTATAATTGACCTCAACAGTGAGTCTACATTTCATGGCATTCTTGGGATGGATTTTCTGACAAAAAATTATGTCCAAATTTTCCCTTCACGTAAATGCATTACAATTCAAGAGAAAAATGTTCCCATTTTCTATGATAATGACATGGACTTGAATTCTGTGAAAAATGCAGAGACAGATAATATGTTTGCTGGGCGATTATCATTTGATTGTGTTGATCCGTCTGAAAATTGCTGTGTGGAGGAGTCGAGAAAGAAAAATTGTGGAAATGAAAATACTCTGTGTACTGTTAATGTCCTTTTGACAAGAAAAACTGTGGTGGAAGCTAAATCTTATGTGTATGCTGAAGTGCATACTAACTCGAACATTGATATTGTTGATGAAGAATTGTTGTTTTCTCCATCCTTTTGCAATCCAAATATTGTGTCTGACCCCAGTATTGTAAAATTTGCTTCTGTGGATAATTCGTGTCATTCTGGATCAACTGGCAAGAAGAACACCTTCTTTGTGTTACTCAAAAATGTCTCATCTGAAAAAGTTCATTTTAATAAGGGTACTAAAATGGGAGTCGTTGACCCAATTGAACAAATTCAAGAAACCGAATCTCAGTGTGAAAGTCATTATTCTAATTTCATTCAAGCTTCTGAAGAAATAATTAAGTTAAGAAAAGAAGAATTCGATATCAATGACTTTAAACTAGATCATTTGTCCTCTGAACAGTCGGTGAAAATGTCGTCATTGCTTGAGGAGAATTTCAAATGCTTTTCATCTTCATTAAAAGCTATTGGGCATACTGATAGAGTACCGGTCAAGTTCAGTTTTCTACATGATTATCCGATACGTACCTTACCTTTTCCCCTGCCTCAGAGTATGCAAGATGAAGTGTTGAAACAAATTACTCAACTTCAGGAAGCTGGCTTAGTGATTCGAGAGAATTCTGAATGGGCGAGTCCCATGTTGCTTGTACGTAAAAAAGGGGAGGAAGGAAGCAAACCTTCAAAGTTCAGATTGGCATTGGATCTGCGTTTAGTGAACTCATTAATTTGTCATGCTAGCTACCCTTTGCCAAAAATTCAAGCAATCATCAGTGCCATCTCGCAATATCGTTATTTTTCGTGTATGGATTTGCAAAGTGCATATTATCAGGTACATATGCCAGAAGAATATCGAGACAGATTCTCGTTTATAACTCCGTTTGGAACTTTTAAGTTTACCAGATTGTGTTTCGGATGTCGGACTGCAAGTTCGATTTTCCAGAATCTCGTGGATTCTGTGTTGGAAGAGGTCAATGAACCAGGAATCTTTGCCTATTTGGATGATTTTGTCGTATGTTCCAATTCCTTTGAAGAAATGGTGGGAAAACTAGGAAAACTCTTCTCGGTATTAACAAAATTCAATTTGACCTTATCTGCTAAGAAATGTGACATATTCAAATCATCTATCAACTATTTGGGATTTGAAATTTCCGCACAGAGGGTGAAACCCATTCAAGCGAACATCTCAAAGATTGTTGCTTTTCCTGTGCCTACTACCAAACGCCAGTTAAAAAGATTTTTGGGACTTTGTGCATTTTATCGGAATCTAATACCTAAATATGCTGATTTGGTACACTTTTTAAATCGTCTAACACATCCGAAGACTTCTTTTGAGTGGACTGAGGAATGTAAATCTGCTTTTCAAGAGTTGCAGAACATTTTTTTCAAGGAACCCTTTTTGACCCATCCTAATTGGGAAAAGGATTTCTATCTGAATACTGATGCAAGTGTTGTTGCTGTAGCTGGTGTACTCATGCAGAAAGTCGAGGGTATGCTGAAACCAGTTTCATACTTTTCGAAGACTTTGTCTGACAGTAAAAAAAGGTATCCGGCCATCAAGACAGAGCTAATGGCAATTGTGAAATCTATTCATGCATTCAAGTCTATTCTTTACAATCGTTTTTTTTATATTTTGTCTGACAGTGCCCCACTCGAATTTTATAGAAAAACGTCATCTCCGGCTTCACTTACTACTCGTTGGCTTCTGGGCATCAGTGAATATCAATTCAAATTCGTTCACATTCCTGGAAAGGAAAATCGCCTCTCGGATTATATTAGTAGAACCCCGTGCATTCAAAAAGATGTGGAAAATGATCCTAATATATTGAATACTTCTGAAATAATTCCTGTCATTGATTTATCTCCTGATGAAGAAGTCAAAATGCCTGATATCATTCATGTGTCACCTGAACAAGCTGGTCTATCAAGTTTTGAAAATCCCTTTCAATGCAATTATAATTTTGGAAAAAATATTCATCATCTTCGTCTGATGAGTCATCTTGTATTGAACAAAGTCTTGAAGCCAATGTTGAAAGCACTCCTGATTCTGAGTTGGAAGTTTCTGCTGAGACATTGTTGCGTGAAACTTCACTGGACCCGAAGTTGTCCAAAATTTACAATGATATCTTGAATAAGAAAAATTTGGAGAAATGGAAACAATATTGTATTCATCCCGAAATGAAGATTCTTCTCTTTTCAAAAAAACCCATTACTGAAGATTCTGAAGTGAATTTGAAAATGGTTGTGCCCCAAGGACTGAAGTCAAAAGTTCTTTCAATTGCTCATTTAACTCATTTTGGTGTTGCAAAAACCTACCAAATTCTGGAAAAGAAATTTTATTGGGAAAATATGTCTGTAGATGTGATCAATTATGTTGCAAGCTGTCAAATCTGTGTGAAGGCAAAGCATCATAGAATTCCGAATGCTCCTTTTCAGCCCCCTGAGACTCCGGATTCTCCTGGAAAATTAATCACAATCGATTTGGTTGGACCATTCAGCAATGGCAAGACCATCCTTACTGTCATTGACGCCTTTTCAAGACACATTGAACTTTACATCCTGGAAAATACTTCTGCCAATTGTGTCATAAAAAAGATATTTCAATATATCACTACGTTCGGCAGACCTGAAATGATTCTTGCTGATCTTGGTCCACAATTTACTGCTGAAGTCTTTGAAGCTTTCAACAATACTTTTCGAATTCAGTTGAGACACACTTGTTCTTCAAATCCAAAGGCCAACACGCTAAGTGAACGCATCAATTCGTCTCTCAAATCTTCCATTTATGCATTGCTTGCTCAAAATCAATCGTTTGAATATGCCGTAGCCATTCATAAAGCCATTTATAATGCCACTAAACACTCCACAACCGAATACCCCCCTAATCTTCTTCATTTTGGTCGAAATTTATCTCTTTTGACGGATACAGTTGACGCAAATATTGAATTTTCTTTGAATACTGCTTTCGAACTCCACAAAATGATGGCTGAACTTCAGATCATATATAATCAAGCGTATCAAAACACCCTGGATAAGAGAAGACGTCAGAATGAGAGACAAGCAGCTAGGGCCAAATTACGAAATTTTAAAGCTGGTGATGTTATATATCTTAAATCGAAGGACAAGCTCAAGCCCTCGTATGGTGGTCCATATGTCATCCTAAAAATGTATTCGAATGTCGTGGCCTTAATTCAATTGATGGATAGACCTGATGCACATAAATTCAAGGTCCACATAGATAGACTTCTTCTAGTACCTCCTCGTGCCCCTCATCTAATTTCCCAGCCACATCAAAAATCTTCTTTTTACTCGAAACCTGCTGCTTTTCCGGGCCAAAATTTAAATTCATATAATGATAATAATGATGTTCCTGTCAATTTCAGACAACAGCCAGGTTCTTCTTATGCTCATGTGAGCCCACAGATCCAACACAGATATGATCTTCGACATAAGAAGTAAGATGTCCCGTGATGTCCGGTCCTGTTCTTCTCTGGCCTACCCTAACTATCCTGCTCCTTGCCTGGTGATGATGATGGTGTCTCCTGGTTGGCGCCCTGGGATGAGGTGGACGTGTTCCTGCCGGCTCCTAGTTCCTTCGTCTGGCTGATGGTGGATCTCTGCCTGATCAACAGTGATCCCGTCCTGTTGCCTGATGCCATCCTACATCCTTGGTGGATTCCTGAATTGGTGCTCTGGTCAGTGAGACACTGACACTGCAATAATGCCCGTCCTCTTTTCCTGGCGAGGAGTCTTAATGATATCGTCTAAGGATAGGTCTACTTCCATGCTGTCTGTATGTTTTCTTTTTTCAGTCATTGTGGAGTCTTTTTTTGAATGCTGTGTGGACTGCCAACAGGAACCGAAGTCATCTACGATGTTTGCCTGTGTGACTGTGCTTCAGTGGGACTGTCAATCTTGTGTAAATTTCTGCAAAAATTCATGGCCATGGTAAAAAGGAAAATTTTTTTGTTGGGACTCTCAATTTTAAGAAAATGAAAAATGAAATTTCATATGTTTAAAAGTCTTTGGTGTAAAATTTGTTGTTTTCTTTTGTGCCCAACCGTAACAAGAAATCTGCCATTTTTGTGTCATTTTTGGTATATAAAAGTCCTGCTAATATCTTGTTTTGTGACATGAAATTTTTGTTCTCTATATTACAGGCAACATCATTGTTTTGATAATATGTGGCATATTTACTCATGTTTTTTTACACGTAAAAGTCCATGGCAAAATCTTTTCTTAAATATTTCATGACTCGATCTGCATATAAAGTGACATTTCTTTTGGTACCAATATTCATGTCTTTTGTCATTTTCATTTTTAAGGGCACTCACGAAAATGTCTTTGTAATTTTTTTTTGAGCTCAGGTATGCAGATGTTAATATTGGTTGTCTTTTGATATGTTTACACGAAAAAAAATTGCTTGTTTTTTTATTCGATTCCCCTGGGTGCACCCAAATCAAAATTCGTTTATATCTTCCTGTGTGGTTTTCTGAAAATGTTATCTGGGGAAGTATTGAATCATCTTTCTGATGAATTTTTATCAATATCTTTCTGTGGTTGGCCACCACCTTTTTGTATTGTATGTGAAATTTATTTGAGTGAAAATTTTTCTGTGTGGTGAATGAGGTACACAAATTTTTTTTGAGTTGTAGTTGTGCGAAATTTAAAGTTGTAGAATTTTGTTTTGTATTCTTGATATTGAATGATGGGAGTTTAAAAATATCTTTCTGTGTGATTTGTCAAAAATTCCTGTGTGGTGAGGTGATTTGATGTAAATTTTTTTTTGAAACAAATGTGTAGTATTTGGCAGATGATGTTTTACAGTATCCCTTTCTTTAAACATACATCTTTCTGTACACTAAATTTTTTTTTTATTGCTGGCATGATTGGAAATGCATATCATGTTTCTTTTTCAGGAAATGAATGTGATTGTAATTGAGGTCTTCTGTTAAAATTTCTTTCTTTCTGTGTGATTATGTGAAAATTGCAAATTTTGTTTTATTTTGTATAGTGGCGTGTCAGGAATGATTTTTTTGTGTCTGAAATATCTCGAAATGTCTCTGTTGGAAAACAAAAAAAAATTGAACAAAAAGAAATGGGTTCTCTCAAGTAAAATGTTTGAAATTTCTGTGAACATAGTGCATGCTATGTCAAAATAGGTATTTTGATATGAAAAAAAGAGTTATGTTTGTTTTTGGCTATGTTTTGACATGTCGTTGAATTTTTGGAACTGTTTTGGAATGTCATGAGTTTGATGCAAATTTTTTTTTTGGAAATGTTGGACCCAGTTTGTGCCATTCAAGGTTTGGTAATGTTGGATGTCTGTATGATACAACTTACCTTTTTGACATGGTTGGCTTTGGGGATTTTGGCAGACAATGCCCCGCCACACATGTCTGGTACTTTTATTGAATTTTTTTTTGTCAACTTTTTCGTGGGGGGGGGATGTGGTGAGTTTGCATCACCACGATTTGTTTTGTTTCGATTTCGTAGATTTCCGCTGGCGAAAAGAGCTGTTCCGAATCGGTTCGCGTTCTCCTCGCTCCTTGCAGGTGTTTGGTTCTTTTTGCGTAACTGTTTGTGTTGCTCTTTGGTGGAGCGCCAATTGCTCCGGGTCTGTGACGTCATGATAGCTTTCTCCCTGTATGAGCTGTCTGTGTGTCGGTTAGAATTGGTTTTTGTTTTTCATTCCAGATTGTTCTCGAAGCTTTGGTTCGTTGGAACCGTTGTGATTCGTTTTTGCTGTAGCACCCTACGGGGTCTACATAGTTTGATGGAATGGGGGGACGCTATCTGAATTTTGGAGAGACGAGCTCGGGATACCGTGCGGGATGGTGGTGTTGTTGACTGTAAGAGTACCGTTCCTTTCTGGATATGCTCTAAACACGAGCTTCGGGGAACGATTATGCCAGGTCAACCGATGACCCTAATTGGGAAGACTCTTCGTCCGGAATTCCTACAGATAAGTACTAACTGTTGAACATATATTTCCTGGAATGTTTTCTATATTTAAAAGTTGGAAATTTTTGCCGTGGAATCGGCTCATGCGATAGAAAAAAAAAGATACTGAAAGCTTGTAACAAATCCTATGTTCTTCCGAGTATTATGTATCTGACAATATTTGGGCCTTTGCCGGTAATTCTTCAAAAGATGAAATCAAATGAATATAAACATAAAGATATGTGTTGTTTAAAAAAAAAACATGCAATATTTTCGGTAATTATCTGAAGTAAACTTGGAATTCTGTTTTGTTCTCCAAATCTTTGGGAAACTCGCTAATGATGCTGAATTATCACTGGTTGTTGAAATTGAAGTTTTGCATTTTGAAATGCCTCTTTGCTATGTGCTCACGTTTCCAGAACATGAGTAATCTGAATTTATTTTCTATGTATATGGGGCCAGAACTGAAAGTTTGATATCGAAAAATAAGGTATATTTTCTGTGTGGTTTCATTGGTATGAAGTTCTAGTTTTGGCAAGAATATAATCGGGCACTTGTTTTTTTTTAAAAAAAAAGAAAAGGAATTTGGAAGTGTAAATTTTATGAGGTAAGAAAATATTCCGTCTGAAGGATTGGTATTAATTTTCTGAATATGAATTGTGAGACACGCCACTGTTATTGTTTTGATTATGAAGATTAATTGAAATTAAAGAAATTGTTTTTTTTCATGAAAATTCTGACTCCTCATGTTTGAGTCTGGTATTCTTATCACATTACCGTAGTTGTGCATACGGTATTTAAAAAAAAAAAAAGAAACTGTTCTCATCACCGCGGACTTGGGTTCTTGCGACATATCTTTGAGACAACGCAATGGGAGGTCAACCATGACAGGTGGAATTGTTCGGGAAGTTTTTGAAAATTGTGTTGTGGAAATGAGTTGCTTTCTTTTTCAAGTTTAATGTCTTTATCTTCTTCCCGGAATGCTAGCGTCAAGAACATACTCCGTGAGGACATTTCTGAAAACCTCCTTTACAGCCATGAATGTGAGAGGAATCACGATCCGACCTTCTTCAAATAACCGTTCGTGTATCGATAAGTACACACAACTTCGTTATCATTTATCTATGAGTCTTTATATCATACACCATAATATGACATCCATGTATTTGTCACCAACCTTCAACACCAAGACCAATATTTTTCTCTTCTCCTCCCATCATTCTCACCACTTCTTCAATAATAGAAAAATATTTTTAAGATCTATTTAAAAATCTGCACAGGGAGAGCCCCCGGATCCCCCTTTCATAATCAAATTTAACGTACAATTGTGTTTTGGGAACCTAAATTTCGGTAAAAATTATCGGGAGAGGATATATTGGACCTTCTCTCTACTTCCTCTCCAACTTAAAATATAGTCTAAAGCTGCGTTTTTATATCTTCAATTTCGAAAAAATGCCAGGAGGAAGCCCTCTGACACCCCCTATTTCTGATTGAATATTCACCTTACAATTACATTTATATTACTAGTACTAAAGTCTAGTAAAATGACTATCCCTGCTAAACCAGAAGCTAAATATCTCTGCATATTGGAACATGCGTTTGAAACAATTAAGGGGCCGCCAAATGCCCTCCCTCCCAGTTTGTTGACCTAGCGACGGCTCTGATCAAGATCCACAGAAACTGCGTTTATACAAAAAGCTACAAGTTCGAAAATTTAAGCGGAGCGCTATTCTCCCTTCCCCCACTCTCGTCAACATTATTAAAGACCGTCTTAAGTTTCATTTTCAGGGCTTCAACTTCGAGAAAATTCCGGGAGAGCTTCCGAAAACTCTTTTTCCTAACGTCACAAAGGTCAGCTACAATTGTAATTTTAGAGGATCAATTTCAGAAAACTGCTTGTCCCCTAACCATAGATAGTCTAAAATAGGGTTTTTAAGACTTTTATCGCGAAAATTTTCCGGGGGCAAGCCCCCGAATCTGTTTTTTCCATAACATTACCACAGATAGTCAAAAACTGCGTTTTTAGAACTACAATTTTGAAAACTTATCGGATTAGAGCCCCTACAATTGCGTTTTTGAAGTTTAAATATTGAAAAATTACCAGAAAGAGGCCATCGAACCTTTTTTCTCCCAAACATCACCAAAGATGTTCTAAAACTGGTTTTGAAACTACAATTTCGAAATTTTTCCGGGTGAGACATACCCGGATCCCCTAGCTAAATGACTATTATATTTCCGTTTCAAGGTTCATATTGCATACATCTAGTAATGACTCCATCACTAAACAGAAAGTTGAATCCACGCTTTCTGTAATTATTCATACGTTTGGGGGGAAAAATGGCGCAGCAAAACTCGGGCGAGGCGGAACAATTCAACAATATTTAAAGTCAAATGGTATTTGTTAGCGCTCCCCCCCCCCCTCGTGAATTCGACTGGAAATTAGACACTCTAAAAACTTATGTTTAACCCGATTCGAAAGCGAGAAATTTTTTTTTGGAGGGGGGGATTTCCCCCACTGAGCTTGGGGGGGGGATGGGCACCCCTGACCTTCTCAAGAGTTTGGGACTCGATGAAAACTTCGAGATAAAAGAGTATTCGAAAAGGCTTCGAGTTATTGCGAGTTGACTATATTACACAAAAAGAACGCTATAAAATCATAACATTTTACAAATCATACATGCAGCAACCATTAAAAAACAAATTAACTGCACATTAAGAAACGTGAGTAATTGTTCTGTTAAAGAATAGAAGTTGCTACTAAAATGTAGCATTAAAAAAAATAAATTTTTAATAATTATTTATTTTGAAGCAGATTAAATGAAAACATATTCCAAGTCAATAACTCAAATATCTTTTGGTATAAGAAATTCTAAAGTTGGAATTGACTTCATGTCTTCATGAGTCTTAGCAAAGTGACACGACATCACCTCACCTAAGGTCTACTCGCCACAAAAGCAAAGGAACAAAGGCCACTCGCCACAAAAAGCAAAGGTCCAATCACAAAGCGAATAAATGTATAACCAAGTTACGGCAAATGAAATGAATCTGCAATCCTAATTGCTCAAAAATAAACTCATTTTTTACATGCATACGACAATATTATTAGCAGTCCGCGATTTATGAAAACTAGTGTTCGCCCAGTGGTCGAAATTCGACCATATTCATAAATGAATATTTGATAACACTTGTATGAATTTAACTATTTCCAACAGTTTTATTTCTACTCTTACTCATGTTTACTGCATAACAGGAAACATACAATTTTTGTATGCTCATACAAAACCAAACAGCGATAATTTATTCCAATTTTGCTTTTTGTCTGTTAATCTCAAAATAAATGGATGAAAGGGGATCGTTCGGTAATGGGGTCGTTTTCGAAATTTTAAAAGTATTTTTTTCTGAAAGAGCATTCTTAAAAACTCATGTTTTAATTATTTTTTTAAGTAATTTGAAAAAAAAAATTAATATTTTTTAACAATTATTTTAATTGGTGCGCAGATTGAAATTCATTTTTTACGCTTCTGCACATGGTATCAAAAGCGATGAAATGCCATTCAATGATGCCATCAGCGCACAGCGCAAAATATCATAACCTGGAAACGCGGTTGACAGCAAAGCGTAAACATTTAGAATGGCAATGGAGTAGAGCGCCAGAATACATCACTTGTAACGTCAATAAGACCACGCTTTATTTCAAAAATCATACATTTAAAAAAATAATAAAAAATAACGTTATTTCTTTTGCTTATTCTATTAATTTTAGTGACTAAAAGTAGTACTTTTGACTGAAGAAAACAACCCCATTGAGAAATTGGTGTGGTCGTCAAATTCTTGGCTTGAATAATTTTATTTTGGATATCCTGTTGCTTTGTGCTAACCCTATGCAAATAAATATTTCCTTACTCTTTGTTTACGTATGCAAAGGAAATACATTTTTCGCCCTGGGATTGGAAACGAAAAAAAAAAAAAAAAAAAAAAAATTGACGCCAATGGATAAAAATCGCCAATTATCCAATTTTAGAAATCTTCCCGTATGAAATGAAACATCAAAACTCAGCTTATAAGTACAACTTCTGGGTGAACAATATTATTTATAGTTATAACGTCTACTATTATTGAGTAGTTGCTTCTTCGTCATTAGAAATATAAATTTCCAAGCATCAAATGAACGAACTGTACTCGTGGCAACGTGTAACTGTCCATTCAAAAACAATGGACGTCGCAATAATAGTACAATTTTAAAAAAAGGTCGTCTTTGACATTTGTTTATGGTTAAGGGCGGTGCATAACTGATGTCACACTTTTCAACATTTTCGGCCCTCTCCCCCTTTGTCACAAAGTTTCGCACTTCACCATGCCCCCTCTTCCCTTCGTCTGTCACGCTGTTTTTCATAAACGTTCCTATTAAAAAAAAGTGCTTGTTGTCACATTCACCCCATTGTATGTCCCTCTTGTCATTTCTTTCCTCTTCCTTGTCACAAACTGTTACTATTTCGTGAACCCCATCTTAAAGCGGGACTTCATTCGCGGACAGCCCCTGTTTTGTGGTAACCGTATGCAAATATCTATTTCCCTACTCTTTGTTTAAGTATGCAAAGAAAAAAAAATCTCGCGCTGCAATTGGTGCCAAATATTTGACGCGAATAGATGAAGATCGCCAATTTCCCAATTATCGAAATCTTCCGGAATGAAATGGTGCTGCAAAACTCAGATTATACGTAAAACTTCTGCATGAACAATATTTCTTCTAATAAGTTTAATATTATTGAAAAAGTTGCCTTGACCTCTTCCATTCAGGGACTGATTTACGGCAGGGCATTCGGGGCCGGGCCCGGGGCACCAAAGGAAAGGGGGCACCGAATTTCTGTCATTATTTTTTTTAGGAATCAGTGTTCAGGGCCTCTAACAATAGGAAACAAAAAAAATTTGTCATTTGACAATTTTTTCAATTAAATGAAAGCATATTAGCCAATTGTTGTGGAGTACGATCATTTTCACTATTGAAAAGTCCTTTTAATAAAGTGTTCCTTGCGTACTTTCATTTCTGATTGTAAATTATCTTTATCAGCTCTGTTATCAATAGAAGTAAGTTTGACCTAAAACTTGATTTTGAGGACATTATAGATGAATTTACTACAAGAAAACAAAGGAGAAAATATATAAAGAATCATTGATGCGCAGAAAGCACATTATGATTTACCTTTACCATTTGTATCATAGTTTTTCCATCTGCGACTGCAAAAAAATTTCTAGAACATGAAAACCATAAAATTATTTTAGATTTATATTAAATGATTTCTTTGCAAAACATCTTAATTATTAATTTTTTCGTATGAAAACGATATTTTAAAGTTTTCTTTCTATCAAAATAATGTCCAACACTTACCTTCATATTTTTTGTGTGTGGGGGGGGGGGCACCATATCTGTCAGTGCCCGGGGCATCCAGGTGAGTAAATCGGTCCCTGCTTCCATTAGAAATATAAAATTTCAAACAGTCAAATGAACGAATCCTACTTGCTACATTAAAATTTGTCCATTCAAAAACACTGCACATCGCAATAATAGTGCAATTTTATTTAAAAAATCGTTTTTGTGATTTGTTTACGGTTTAGAGAATAACTGACTAATGCCCTTTTCAAAATTTTTTATCTCTCTCCCCTTTGTCACAAAGTTTCACACTTCACCATACCCCTGTTCCCTTTGCCACACGTCTTACTGTTTTTAATAAACTTTCCTATCAAAACCAAGGCTTGATGTCACATTTTCCCCATTGTATGTCCCTCTTGTCATATATTTCCTCCCCCTTGTCACGAACGGTAATTTAATGAACCCCACTTTAACGAGGGACTTCATTCGTAGTCAGCTCCTTGCAAGTAGAAATTTCTCTTCTCTTTTTTTACGAATGAAAAAGAAAAATATTTCTCGAGCTGGCATTAGTGCCAATAATTTGACACCATTGGATAATATTCGCCAATTTCACAATTATGGAAGTCTTCCTGAATGAAATGATACCGCAAAACTTTCACTCACTATTGATAAAACTTCTGTCTAATCAATATTCTTTGTAAAAGTAGGCATGTCCTTCGCATTTAAATATAAAATTTCCAACAGTCAAATGAACGAACTCTATCGTGGCAACATATAATTGTCCATACGAAAGCACTGGTCGTCATAATAATACTCCATTTTTATCAAAAGTTTCATCTTGAGAATTGTTGCTGGCGATAGCAAATGCAGGTATAATTGTGAGAAGAAGAAAATTTTATCGAAACTGAAAGTCCTCCCTCACTCCGAAAAATGATTTATTTAAATAATTAAATTTCGAAAAAACAAAGTTTCCGTTTTTTGCCAGTAAAACGGGGGGTAAGTATTTTTCACGAGCTTTCCAACTATACCAAGCTCGGAGCACTAAAATGCATTTTAAGTGTAGAAAAAGCGGTTTAAAAAAGTATTAAAACTTAATGTTTCACGCTTCCAACAATGAATTTCAGCAATGGAAAAGGGATAAAATTAAAACTTTTGAATTTCGCTAACTAAAAAACGCTTATAACTTTTTTTCTAGTAGATTTAGGTTATTGGACCTTGGGCGAGCTGAAAATTTCTTCGTTAGGAGTATTTTTTAAAGACCTTTCCAACCAGATCCAATTCGAAAAAATTGGACCATCCATTCGCGTGGAAAGAACCATTCCGGACGAAATTGCGTTTTGAATTAATATCTCCGTTAATTATTCGATTTTAAAAATTTCTATTGATGACACTAAAACTTTGCAATAGCTATTGAACAAAAGAAGAGTGGAGGAAATCGGCTCTCAAACAGAGGAGAAATCGGTACTGAAAGAAAACGGTTTGCCCATTAATATGTAAAGATAATTCTTCAATCAATGGCAAACTGATCTCAACAAGCATGCTCAAAGGAAAAGAGCACTCCATCGTCTTATATGTCTGATGTCAGCTCGCATTTTTAGAGTTATTTCTCGTTACATCCGCTGATTATTCGCGTAAGATTTGCACCAGTCAGATTCGCTTGAACCTAATTTTTTCAAAACTTTACTTTAAAGCAGTTTCCGGAAACCGTTAAAACTACTTCTTTTTTTTTTTGGATCGCACAACTCATTACTCATTTTTTTTTTTTTTGGAAAAAGTAATGCGCTACACTCCAAACTACTGAAAAATGTCGCTACTACAATAGGGCCATTCCATCGTCACGTGACGGACAGTCAGCCACTTAAATTTCACCAACATTTTGTCATATCTCTTACTATTTTAATTAAACAGTGATAAGCATTTTTCAAAATCTTTACATTTGATACAAAGATACTCATGACACTGTTATTTTTTATTTAATAATTTTGATTTTTAAAATTTAATTTTTTCGCATGCGTCACGCGCGGGACATCCTAATTCAACCTTTTGTAACTCACTGTATGAAGGAGTTAATATTTTTGCTCTATTAAAAAAGCAATGACAAATTAAATTGTAGGTTTTGAAAGCAAAGGATCCAATGTAAAGGGATCGTATCTCATTTGTTGAGAAATAATAGCTTAAACCTTTCAAAAAAATTATTTATTGGGCCATTCCAAGGAAAGGCATTTTTCTTCAACCCTTATATAGAAGTTCGGTAAGACCTCATTTGGAGTATGCTGTTCAGTTTTGGTCTCCTTATCTTAAGAAAATTAATTAATGTATTCTAAAGGGTTCAAAGGCGGGCTACAAGGCTAATAAATGGACTTTCTCATTTAGACTATGATTCCAGGCTTAGAAGGCTAAAAGTGTACAGTCTTGAGCAAAGAAGAGACCAAGGGACATGATTCAGTTGTTTAAATTTATTAAAATGAAAGATGTTACGGGGCTGAAGTTTAGCACTGAAAACAGGACAAGGGGTCATTGTTTTAAGCTATTTAAATTTCAGGCTAGCATGGATATTAGGAAAAATTATTATTTTAGCAGGGTAGTGGAACCTTGGAACAGCTTACCGGAAGAGGTGGTAATGAGCAAGGGAGCAGATAGTTTTAAGAGAGCCATTGATTTTCACTGAGGATTGTAAATTGACTAGGACCAGTCTAGCTGGGCCCAGAGCCTGTTGCTGGTCGTCACTTTTGTATTTGTATAAAGTAGTCACTTTGTCTCGCACGTGACGTTTCATATTATTTCATTAACTAGCTGCATTGCCCGGTCTACCTTGAAAAAAACCATTGTGTCAAGTGAAGTATCTTCAATAACAAGGATTAAATGAAAGAAAAAAAAAAGATCATGCAAAATTTTCTCGCCAAACAATGACGACAGATAGTAAAATACTTTTAAGAAGTTAAAATAAAATGAGAAAGATGGATTTAAAATAAGTAACCATGGAAACACAAAATAAAATAAGTTTAAGAATTGAAAATGAGAAAAATGGAAATAAGCAATGAATTCAAAAAGCGTTACCGTGGAAACGCGAAATAAAATGGTTAAAAACTTGAATAGAGAACAGATTTTTGAACTTCATTTAATTCGCTTGTAACTTTTTTTCTAATGCAGATAGAGGGTTAAACTTTCGACCTTAGGTCATGTTAGATCTGGAGTAAAAAAAACAGCTCTTTTCAATGCTGTCAAAAAGAAAACTGTGGGACATTTCCTTCACTTTTTATTGATGGATTTAATGAAGAAAGTAGTGCCTAAATTTCAGCTAAGCCTAAAAAAAATCGAGTTTAAAACGTAAAAAACTCCCGCCGCAATTAAGTTAGATCATTGGAACAAATTGCGTAGAACGCGGAAAATTCTTCCCTTTCCAACGATATGTAATATTACTATTTGCGAGTAATTTTTCACCCCCATATTCGGGAATTTATGTGAAAATTGGGCCTAAATTGGAATAAAAGAAGAACTATTCATCGAATTGTTTTCGAACTGGTCTGCAAACCTTCTCAGGACTTAAAGGAACAAACTGTGAAAATTTCAGCAAAATCGGCCGAGTAGTTCTCGAGTTTTGCGAGTTCAAACACACAGACGCTTTTTGGAGACTTCATTTTATACTACAGAAAAGTAAAGTAATAATTTTAAAGGGTAATGACGAAATCTTTCGCAAAAGGAATCACATACGTTAGTAATTTCTTGAGCAAAAAAATTTTGTCCATGTTATCCATCTAAATTATTTTTAATAAAATATTTCACTTGAGGGACAAAATTAGTTTTTCGGCCCAATGGCGTTTTGCGAATTTTTGTACATTAATTAAACATTTAAGTTTGAAAGCCCTTTCTGAAAGAGGTGCACAGAATTCCTTTATGTCTATTTCGACCATAGATATAAAAAATGCAAAACACCTTTTATTCAATTCAAATAAAGTAAAATATAAGCGGGTATTTTTACACAACGCACCCCCCCCCCCCCTGTTGTGAACATGTGTAAGTAGGAAAAACTGACACTGGCCTGAAATCCATTTAATTTGCAAAACCGCGGGAAGGGGGGGGGGGGGGAACGTTGATTGAACACAACTGTATGTATTTTTCCAAGTTTAAATTAAATTAAAAATTTTGTATCGTTTTCACATTTTCCTATAGAAAAGATTTGTGAAGTATTTTGTATTTCTGGTGCTGCCATCTATTATTTTTCTTTAAAAGCTGAAGGGGTACTAGAGCACGTGCGCTATCTTCTAAAAGTCAAACTCCATTTTAGCATTAATAATTATCATTAATAATTTTAAACTCGCAACTAATTTAAATCACTGGCAAGAGCAACTTGAATGGTGATCATTCTCGCTCCCCCCCCCCCCCCGTTTAATCTTATTTTTACTGCCGTATAATATACGCATACAATTCAATAAAACAGTTTGACCCATTTCCAGGGATATTTGTTTGAAATACAACGTCTTTTTCTATGAATAATATGCTCGCTTCAGCATATTTTCCGCCATGTACAGATGCGAATGCCACAGTGTGGTAATAATGCGAGTAACACAATGATTTTAGAAGCCAAAAACAACATAATTTTGACACTTGAAAAGTTTTTGCACCCAAATATTAATTTTCTGATTCAACATACACTCGTTGTACCAGGCACGTAGCTAGAACTTTGTTAAGGGGGGGTCCAAGGTTGCACGAACTTCAAAAGAGGAGGCATGCTAAAGCAGAATTAGTAGCTGATAATTACACAAGACTAAGATAAATCCAATTAAAACTGATCATTAAAATATGATAATTAACTAAAATTAATTAAATAATTGAAACTAATAGTCATTAGTTAAATTAGTTAACAAAAAGTTTATGTTAAGTGGTAAATTAATTATTGTCAGTTTGTAAATTAACATTAAACTGAAAGTTATCACATACAAAGTTTCCAAATATGGGTGAACCTCTGTCCTCCTGAAAATAAGTGATATATTTTCTATTAATAAAAAGGGCAATAAAAGACTAACAATAAAAGAAAAACGGAAAACGAAAACTGTTCTAGAAATTACTTGGAAAATGAATGCGATAATTTAATAAAATATTAAAGCTTTGTAATATATTTCAACAAAATATGTACATTCAGGCCCGGACTGGCCATAGACTTGACCGGGACTTTTCCCGGTGCGCCCTCTCGAAAGGCGCCCTTCTGTTCTTTTCTTATTTTTCGAAACAATGTTTTAGCAAAATGGAAATAAATTATGTGGAACAAAGAAGTGATTTTGCATGTGAATATTTTCACATACAAAAGCAATGGTCTTCTTATTTATATAAACGTTCCCTTTTATTGCCCCCAATAAAGGCAATTAGTCCCCTCTCGTTTTGTAAACGGTCTGCTCCGGGTCTGCTCCCAGGCCTGCTGCCCCATCGTTTGTGGCTTATCTTTTGCTCCAAGTTTCTATTCTGAGGACAAAAGCGGACTCATATGGTGTTTCCCCAATAAAAAAGGGATGTGAGGGTGAAAGTGACAGCACATATCTATGGTCAAGAATACGAGAATGGTTTGATTTATTGACTGTACTTTTAAGTTGCTGTAAAAGAGCGGATAGCATGACTCCCTGTTCTGCTAACGATCATGAGTGCAATAGAAGCAAGAAGACAAATAATGTTAATTTTTGAAACATGCGCATTAAAAATAGTGTAATGTCGAAATAAGCCGCATAAAAGCAATAATTTAGTGGATGGATGAACACGATGACAGAAGTCAGATGTCGTATTTTTTGTCACTTCACAAAATAACTTTTTGGACAAGACTGCACGGTGATTCCTAGATTTTTGGAGTCATGGCGCCCTTTTTGGAACTAAGATATTCGCATGGCGCCCTTCCCAAAATAAAAGTATGACTTGTAACTGGCAGTCAAAAATAAATACGAGTCGTGTACCTGCATTGAATAGCCCTTATTTATCCTGTAAAAAAAAAAAAAAAAAAGTTTCACAAATAATAAGTCTAAATTAATTGAGACAAAATAGTTAATTTTCGATGTGGTCCTAGGAGGACTGCAGGGCCTCCCCTGGGCACATTTGAGGAATTACTGGACTAAACACAATAAAGATGCCGAAAAATTTTAAAGATAAAACATTTTTCGATTTTAAACTAAGTTTTGCTAATTAAAATCATTACAAGTTCAAGATCTTTGTGTTCAAAACCTATTCCAGTTTTTTTAGTTGGATTTAACTCTTTCACTGTCTTTTTAGCCAGATGTGTGTACAAAGGAAGGGGGTCATGGCATAACCTTCGGCATTGAAATTGTTAGGAGTTAACTTAAGAGATTTTTTAAATCTCATTTTGGGGGTCAAGTTATCGGGAGGGGGAGCGCTGCGTAGCATTTGGAGGAGGTTCGTCATTGCCCTGGCTGTGGGGGGTTGTCGCCCTTATGTAAGCTACAATACTACCTTAAAAATATTAATATTTGAATTCCTGCATAAAATCATAATATTATTACATTTTATGCTGCCTTTATATCATTTTGGGAAGTTTTTTAATCTATGTTTTCCCTCAGATGAAGCTCGATACCGCGCCCCCCACCACTCGCTATCCTGTTGACTTGTGAAGGTTATTATTGATAAACTTTGCATCAATGAAACAATGCAATTCATTATGAGCGGAACGAAGTTTGAGTTTGAAGAAGGAATGTATAACGATGTTGTTAATAAGTAAAACGCAAAGCTATTACTTGTGACGTCGCGAAGGGGGGGGGGGGGGGGGGGGTCCGCCTCGGGTTTGACTGTCTGTGGGGGGGGGGGGGTTGATACCCAAAGTGGAATTACAAGTTTTTGATAAAAATGAAGCTGAAATGCATATTTAAGACTTCTAATTTGAAACTTTTACAGGGGATAGGCCCGCCCGTTCCCCAATATTTCCCACCCCACACCATGGAATCAATACGTACTACTATACGCAGAATTAGGTTCATATTGTCAATACTTAGACCTAGTAGTGACCTCTTATAACAAAAAACTGAAAACCCATTAGCTTTCCATGTTTGTAAAATAAGTTCAAAGTAATTACGAGGCCAACAATTTCACAGACCCCCTTACTTTTTTGATCTCTCGACGCACACATGCGTCTTAGGTAAGTTACATAAAAAGCATTTATAGTTTTTATTTGCCTTATGTATATTATCCCACATAAAATTTTGTTTTTCACAAATACAGTTGTTTCTGAAAATTGTAATATTTTCATGTTTACATAGAATTTTAAAACTTTTTTTTTGCGTTTAGAGGGAGAGGGGGGGAGGGGTGACACATCACTAATTACCGCTCCGAGTGTCCCCCATGCTAGATATGCTACTGGTATTACAAATTATTAATAAGAGTCAGGAAAGACTATATTAGAAATGTAATGTGAGAAATATCGAAGTAACCTTATTCGTTTTCTATCTGCAGTTAGTTTTTACATATCAGGATAGTATAAAGCCTAAAAAATAAACAGCACTTTTTTTTCACAGAATAAAAGCTAAAGATTCTAACCATTAAAGCATTTTATGAGGATCATTCGAAGCATTCTTGTACTGAGCTTTTGACTAACTATCATTTGGTAAGCAGAAAAAAGGGAGCATACATGTAGACCACACACTTGTTTTATGGCTTTAAATAACGCCTTTTAAGATGCTTTATATCGATAAGGATCTGCGATGCTTGGGTCCTGGGGGATTCGTAGCAGTGGATTTCTGTTGGACAAGGGAGGACAAAATTTTATGCAGTTTGATTACAGAGGTCCAATTGCCGTTACTTACATGAATCGGAGAGTCATTTGGATCAGATTTTTGCATTAGTGAACAAGTAATTTTGAAGCGGCAGCAAAATTTGATATAGGATCTTTTCAACAGTAGGTTACTCGTTTCAGTTTTCATTTCCTTTTTATTGCGAAAATATTTTCCTTCATGTATAATCTTAAATTATAGAATTACAATCTATGATTCATAATTAATGGCATTATGATCTATGTGCTGCGAAATGACAAATGATATTGCAAAATTTTCTACAATACATATGGTTAAAAAAACAACGTACTCAGATAAGTTGAAAGGTCTTGTGTTGTCAATTGAAAATTATTATTTTAAAAAGTAAAAACTACTAAGATCAAGCCTGTCCTTGAACTTTTTTTTTTTTTTTTTCATCGTCCCTCTGTTTTTAATATGATTGGTAGTTTTTATGACGGCTCTGTCTAGGTCGGTCGCGTCAGTTTTAAAAAACAAAATCTGACACTCAAAAAGTTCTCGAAACTTTAAGACAACAATGCCATGAAAATGAATAGAAACGTTTAAAATGTTCATTTCTGCTATATATATACTTTAAAAATATAACTTTGGACAGCGAGAATTTCTGAAATGAATTTTCAGAAATTAGATAATGATTTAAGAATGTGGAGGAAAAAATATCATTACGAAAAACCCTCTTGTTTTCTTATGCTAACAAAAAACTTGTAATTTTAATTTTACTTTAAAAAAAATAAGGAATTCTTAAATTAAACAAGAAGTTCCGTCTAGAACTAGACGAGCCTACTTTCCCGTATACCCATACTACTTTCTAGTACCTGATCAATATTCTCAAAAATAGCTAAAATCGCAAATTTTTTCAAACATATTTTTTTAAATATTTTAAGCTGATTTCTAGGAATAAAATATTCCTTACTTTTCTTCAAAAAAACGAACAAATAAAATAGCAGAACCTTTTAAACAAAGCAGCTAATACACTTCTTTCCATTAAAAAATTTTTTTAACAGCTTTCAAAACGAAATAATAATAATAATAAGTTAATTAAAATAAATACATCATATAAAAAAAAAATCGTTTCTTTTTCCCCTGTTGACAAAAATAATTTTTTAAACGAATTAATGCACTTACGAAAATAAAAAAAAACAATAAAATGTCAACTTAAAGAAATAATTTTCATTGTCAAAAAAAAAAAAAAATCGTCTGCGCATATTTTTCGAGTTTATTCACCGAAAACTAAATACCTAAATTAAAACTTTAGCGTGAAAATAAAAACAAATCATATCAACAATAATTATTTCACAGTTAAAACCACAGCAGCGGAGTCGGAGTCAATCTCATTTTGGGATAAAAGAGTCGGAGTCGAATACCCAAGATTCGGAGTCAGTCGTTTGTCCTCCGTGTATAAATGTTTGCCAAAGCTACGAAGTCAGAGTCGAAGTCGGGGAGTCGGAGTCCGATTAATTGTCGGGAACAGGAGTCAGAGTCGGTGTCAGGTGCCCCTAAATTCTCGGAGTCGGAGTCGGGAGTAGGTCGTCAAGAGCTATTTCCAACAAAGTTTGTTTGAAGTAAATCCGCCTTTAAGTTCGGAATCTATATTGACTTTCAGTTTCCCCTTAGGCGCTAATGTTAAGAGATTTGAACTGTTCAAAATTGAACGAAAACTTGTTCAAATCAAAAAGATATTTTCGATACATGTTTTTTATCAAAAGTTTTTCCCTACAAAGTTTGTTTGAAGCCACTTCGCTTCTAAGTTCAAGATTTATTTTTGATTTGAATTTCCCCGTAGGCTCTAATGTTAAGTTTTTTGAACTGTTCAAAATTGAACGAAAAATTGTTCAAATCAAAAAATGAATTATGGGAATGAGATGTCCTCGCGGAGATCTTTCTAACAAAAAAAAATTTGTTCAAATCGGACTATTCATTCAAAAGTTATTAGGGGGGGACAGACAGACAGACCGACAGACAGACCGACAGACAGACAGACCGACAGACAGACAGACCGACAGACAGACCGACAGACATTTTTCCCCATCTCAATACCCTACTTTCCAATTTTTAATTTTTCAATATTTATCTAACTATTTTATTTATTTTTGACTTTTTTTTGTTTTTCGGGATATTTTTAAGATGTATTAAGCCTTCTTTCATGCTTTTTTCTTCTTTCTCTGATTTTTACTGGGAAAGTAGGCTAAAAAGGAGGCAAGGGGAAATTGGACATGGTCAAGGAATTTATTTGTTCTTCTTTTAAACTGAAATCTTTGCGTTTTCTTGCAAAAGTTTTATTGATTAATCAAATCAATTCATTTATTCCTTATAATGGTCACAAACAATAATAGTAATTTTAAATGTATATTTATACATAAAAAATGATTTCTCAAATAATTTAATTTCAAGCTTTTCCCAATAGTTTCAGTGTTATTAAAATGATATTATTTATTACGTATTGCAAAAAGGCGATCAGGTGCACTGGATGAGTTAGAGTTCGATTGGTTGTATTTTTCCCCAAGATATTTGCTATGACATGATCATTTAACTAATAAATAAATAAATAAATATAGGATTTGAAAAAAAAAATCAGACTTTAAAAATAGATTTTAAGGACATTAGATATTACTTATGTTTTATTTATAAAAAATATGTCTTGCAAACATTAAGAAAAAAAACATGATATTTTAACTCATTTTCATGGTAGCAGTTACTTTATAGCATACATAAGCCAATTTCATTACAAATGCATAATTCGTATAAAATTTGACATTTGAGATGTGAGATGCAAAAAAACAAAACAAAAGAAAACAAAACAAGCAATATTATAAGTACAAAACAAATGCGTAAACATAATTCGAATAATCCTTTGATTTTGAGGACTGAAATCAATTAATCACTAACGTCATGTCTCATGTTATATCCGCACTAAATTCTTCACCTTAATTACTCTTTATTAATTTTCATTTTTGATAAATTATAATATTTCTTGATTTACCCAATTTGTAAAATCAAGTTTCCCCTTCATGACTGAATTCCTTTTTTGTATTGCTATTCATCCAAAAACATACCTTTTTTTTTAAAAGTACATTTATAGAAACTAGTAATGGCCTGATATTCATTACCACTCGCTCCTACTCTAGAAATTCTTGCATAACTAAAATGCTTTAAAAGAGCACCATGCAGAGATGCAAAGATTTTTAACAATCCAAAGAAAAAAATTTACTTATGAAATGATATTTTTAATTTATTCTTTTTGAGTTTTGAACTTTAGCACAATAAAGTGGAAAAAATATTTTAAAACAGTCTTTGAAAACGGACAACAGTTTGAATTGTCATGTACATACATCTCTTTTTAATTTTAAATTGCAGAAGCATTTTGTCGAAAATGACAAACTAGCATATGCAGGGACAAAACGAAAAAAAAAAACTGAGCATGAATATTGATCGCACGGAGAAAACCTCGTCAGCTTAAAGAACCGACAAATTCACGTAATAAAATGATAGCGTCATGTTTTAAAACAACAGCAGATACCAGTGAAAAAAATTCAATCGACAACACACAAAAAAGTATCACTGCAAGAGGTGTTGTTACTTAATGCTATGGAACTAGTGAATGATGCATTTCAGAAGAAAGACGAACAAGCAATGAATTTTCGGAAAAAGTTTCTGTTGAGAAACATTTAGCAAAACTTCTCATTCTTCGAAATTAAAAATTATTCCCCCCAACCGCCTCCGCGACGTTATTCAAATTTTCAGGGTGTATTTTGGTGGTCTTTCCTCTCTTTTTTTAGGGGAGTCTCTTTCTAGGGGGTAATCATTAATATTTAAGGGGATGTACCATCACTCTTTGGGGGGAGGGGGGAGGTCTCTTCTACTATTTTTGAACTTGCAAAAAATGTGACTTCTCGTTTATACATTTTCAGCAACAAAAAAGGGCTTTATTTGCTTCTCAATGATTTTTTATCCTTTTAAAATGGTCGCACTAAATCTTAATTTCTTAGATATTATGAGGCTCAGTCGGCGCCCTTCAACTCAGCTTTCCCGCGCCCTGTCGATCACCCAGTCCGGCCCTGTGTACATTTGTACTTATGCCATTTTATTTGAAAACTAGAAACTTACCCGTCAAGGCATGATGGGTGAAAATTGCTTCAACTCTTCTTCATTTGAACGAAGCAGTTGCCTGTTTGGTGATATTTTGATAGTTGGAATTTTAACTCTTAACACCAGTGCATTAACCCTAAACTCCAGTAGATAGCGTTCATTGTTTTTGTTTCTTCCATGGTTTCCATCTGGTCCTCTGATATGACACAGTCTTACCAGTAAAACTGTTCAAGTTACCGGATCGAGTTCAGCCTTGTCACAATAAAGCCTTTCCTTGCATGTTAAACATTACCAAAACATATTATTGAATTACACATCATGCCGTGGTGCGAATTCATTGTTAAAACACGCGGGTTACTCGATCAACGGCATTATTTATATGAGGATAATAAATCTATATCTATAGAGTCGAATGTATAACTATATGAATGTTACATAACGTAACCCTGTCCGATTTGAACAACATTTCAGGCAAAATCCCACAACTCTCTCAACAAAAATATTAACAAGGTTTCATTTAAAAAGCTTGAATTAGTTTTTATTTATTTACATTTATAATATTCTTTTGATAACACGAAATAGAATGATATTTCCAATCTTATCCGTTTTCTAATTATCATTCCTAATCATCAATTAAAAGCTTGAACAAACTATTAACTCTTTGAGGGACGGAGGCTTCCTTTGTTGCAACCATTTTTTATCTATATATTTTTTCTTTCTTCAGCCAACTAACACAGTGATTTCAGTTAGCTGAAAAAAAAGAGAAGCAAGAAATAAATGGTGTTCTCAAGTGAAGTCGCCAGTCCTCAAAGGGTGAAAGTTGTTCGAAAAAATTTTAAATATCGGAAAAGGCGTATTGCCGTTTTTTATCATTATTTTTTTCTTTCTAACGGGGCTGTGTTAGAGGCTTTAGCCTTTCGCGGAACAAGTGCGAACCAACGATATGGCATCCAGTCATTCATATGCCACCATTGAGGCGCGGATGTGAATGTCACTGGAAAATTTGATGCCCAGTTTCCACCATATGGACACCTGAGCTCTCTTCGATGCGAAACTGCAAAAGGAATTTAATTTTGTCAAGAGTATTCACAGTCAAACGACCTAAGGTATCTTTTACATGCCGATTAATGGAATTTATACCTAATGAATTAAATTAAGCATCTGTGTAATTTTATTTTAACAACATGTTGTTAATTTTAACAACAATACATATCATATTTTACGACGCAGGTAATGATTCTTTTTCTTCAATACGATGTTAGCAAAACACTCTATTGCAAGAAATAGTAAATATCTTTAGCTTGAAGAAAATAAGTGTTTAAAAAAAAAGGCAATATATAAAAGAAAAGCTCAAAAACCTTTATCTCGTATTCACCTTTTTTGTTTCTTTGCTTGTAACGCAGTAAATAGCGGTAGTTTTCACCTAGTTTCTTATAGTTAAATGCACATGCCTGTTTTTTAATACGTTTAATGCTATCTTCACAATTTACTAAAGATGGATGCATAGATGCTAATTAAATAACTCCTTAGTACAAAGCCAGTGAATAACAATCAGAAAATGTATTCCAATGATGCAAATACAAATATGTTTTATGGAACAACATCGAATAAGATTTTTTTTTCGTCAACTAAAAACTAACTGTTTTTCTTTTGAGATCATAGAATCACAATTCAGTAAGATTTAAAAGTAATAATTTCTAATAAATTACTTATTACATGCGTTAATATGGCCGAACTTGTAATTTCATAAACTGATCACAGTAAAATATTCAAGTAATTTTCAGTTTAAATTTTCTATAAAATTTTGACACCGTAAAAAGTTTGTTACATCAACTTCAAGTTTAATTTATTCATTTATTTTATTTATTTTACCTTCAAACACGAATTTTTTTTGGGGCATTTAATATGTTGCATGATCATGCTTAAATATTGGGGGAAAACATCAGTAAAAAATCTACGTAATTTGTTACTCAGAAAGGAGAGAGATGTTAAAAGTAATCTAAAAGTTCAAATAAAATTTTTATCAAAACATAAAATGAATCTGAAATGAACCATGCCAAAAATATAGAGTTAAAATGAAAAAAAAAATCAATTAATTATTTTTCTCATCCTCAAACACATGAAATGTGTAGAATTTCTTTTTTCGCTGCTGGCTTAGAATCTAAAATTAGTTTTTAAATGGAAAATCACATTAACACGTAAAATTGCTTGTATTATCAAGAAAACTTTAAAAGGGAGCACTACAACTTACCTAGTTTGGGTAAACTTAATTTTCTTTTGCACACAATTTTGGTCAAGATATGTTTCCTATAAGTATGACGTAGATAAAAACTGCGTGTTAAAACAGAAAAAAATCGGAATTCAATTACTGATTCACCAGGAACGCATCTCACTCTGGCTGTCTTTCATACAACATGCGTCTAGGAAATCCGCGAAAATCCAAAAAGAAAGGAGAAAGAAATAAAGAAAACCACTCCAATGAGACTGTGGGATACGGCGGAAGTGGCAATAAATGCTTGTTTTTACTTTGCCAATGGCAATTTGATAGAAAAAGGAGAGGGGCTGAATTTCAAGGTCACAGGACCCAGCTGGTTTGAAAGTCGAAAGGGACATTTCCCCGTTTCGGATAAAGTAGGTGACACAGCAAAAAGCAGACGAAAATTGGGAACCTGTAGTTGTTGCGCGAGGTTCTCGTGTTCTGAATTGACTCAAGCGCTGAGAAAATTGCCGATTACTGGGAATATTTAAGGGGAGAGAATGCTGCGTTTTATAAAATCATTATCTTTTGGAAAAATTTTGTTGATGCGAGATGGAACAACTGAGAAAAAAGGAGAGGGGTCTTTCGGGGGGGGGGGGGGTCCGGACCCCATGAACCCACCCCTTGGCTACGTCCTTGGTTGTACAGACGAATTATAAAAAATATTTTTTTTTTAAGTTACGAAAAGCGACATATACAAATACAACGAACTTAGAGAAAATATGAACTCAATGACAACTTAAACAATATACTTTAATGAACTGTTGCCCGAATGGGAGGTTTGAAATTTTTTCGTTCTGAATGGGAGGTCTTAAAGGGTTAAACCCGTTCCATTGGAGCAATAATTAAACAAACAAATATAGCTTTACTTTAATTTAGATTGAAATAAGTTACACCGTATCATGAGCGCCCATATGCAAAGTTGCAAGGGGGGGGGGGGCTCAAATATTTTCCCCGTGGAAACTGATTTCAGGACAAATTAGAGTCGTTAAAATTTGACATTTTTTATAACTTATTCACTAATGGGTGGAGAAGAAATGTTTTTACATTTTTGCAAATAAAAAAGTACTAAAAGCAAGGAAGTTCTAATTTCAAAGGGGGGGTCCAGCCCCCTTGCCCTCCTATATGGGCGCACCTGCTACATGTTTCTGAAATATATCTTACCCCTTTGTAGCTGAATAAAATTAAGCTGTAGAAATTCAATAGTGAAAGATCAGTTGAATCAATCTGGCAAAACTAATCTAGAGTACTATTTGTATTTCTTTTATGTAAAATATTACCACCTGAATTAAGAGTAAATAGCTTTACTTTTAATTTAGGTGGTAAATAAGCAGTTGCTGCGCGTTTTCTGAACAATTTCTTCACAGCTAAATAAAATTTTAGCTAGAGAAGTTCAATGTTGAAAGACTGGTTGAAGATCATATTGATCTAGCAAAGCAAAACATCTTACTTTTTTTTTCTCGTGTAAGGAGGTTTTCGATGAATTTTGCCTTATTGCTACACTGTAGTAGTAAAATGTAGCGAGAATAAAGGCCGAGAAAAGTATTCAGGACCATCATTTAGGGGGGAAGGGAGCTCAGGAGAGGGCAATAGCCTAGCCCGTCACCCATGATTTTGAAAAAAAAATGATGTATATTTACATATAAGTAGGCATGATTTTTGTGATTTCTCGATAAATTTGTATTATATATGCATTCTTTGACATCCCTGGAAAATTCAAAATTTCAGGCCTATGACTTCATTTTTAAGGAATTCCCGTATATTCAATTGAGTGTGATTTTTATTGAATAAACATTACTGCAATACACAAAACGATGTTTGTTCACTTCTTTCAAAATGCTAAATTGTGCAGAAAATAAAAAGCTTTGCTAAAGGAAGTCATCTGCGATATTAGTGCATGTTTTCGTCGTCAATGTTTTATCAAACATTTTTTAAATTTATTTTTGTTTCATTTCTTTATTAATGCTCATTTATTCATTTATTTTTTTTTAAAATACAATTTTTAGTTTTTTTACATTATCACCAGGGTTGGAAATTTCTTTAGAACTTATTCTTTGGAATTTTCTAAGGAATCCTAGTTTTGGGTCTGATTGCAAAAAAGGAAAGTAGAAATGATGTTTTTTTAAAAATTGTTATTACGTAATTGTCTAAAAACTGAGTACACATTTTAAAATAGAAATAATGTCGTGACCCACAGGTTGGGAACTGCTGTTTTAATTCAAGCTACGTATCTTTATATTCTTTAATTTTACCAAAACTTTTTTGCAGAAACAGGATTAATTTTCATTTCTATTCTCATTAGCGAACGCATTGCTTCCTAGGCACCGTACCGCCATGCTGTTTATAAAATCAAGTACTCCATAAGGAGGATAGAAGGTACTCCATTGCTTGAACAAGATACAAAACACATTTTTGTAGTCAGATTTCAATGAAATATTTTTATTATATAAGTATGAAGAAATAAAATGTCCTTACTCTAAAATTAAACCCTGGTTATTTTTATTCATTAATGTTATAAACACATCAAAATCTATTGATGGAATTTGTTATTAATAGTGAAATAAACCCGTTAGATTTTGTCGTTTTTTCTTCTCCATTTGCAAAAAAATGAGCAAGTTTGGGGGTGGGAACATAGCAGTTTCTTGTTAAGGACACTCAAGCCATGTCAAATACAAAAAAATTGCATAGTTACAGGATATGGTAAACGATTTGACATCATACAGGTTTCGTCCCGCGGTCTACTATGCAAATGGATATTTCATTACTCTTTGTTTACGTATGCAAAGGAAAAACATTTTTTGCGCTGGCATTGGAAACAAAAAAAAAATGATGCCAATGGATAAAAATCGCCAATTATTCAATTTCCGAAATCTTTTTCGAAATCCTGTTTGAAATGAAGCATCAAAACTCAGTTTATATGTAAAACTTCTGTGTGAACAATATTACTTATAAAACTTCTACCATTACTGAGTAAGTTGCTTCTTCGTCAGTAGAAATATAAATTTTCCAAGTATCAAATGGACGAACTCCACTCGTGGCAATATATAACGCAATAGTACAATTTAATAAAAAAGATCGTCTTTGAGATTTGTTTATGGTTAAGGGCGGTGCATAACTGATGTCACACTTTTCAACCCTCTCCCCCCTTTGCCACAATGTTTTGCACTTCACCATACCCCCTCCTCTTTTTGTCACATGTCATGCTGTTTTTCATAAACGTTCCTATCAGAAAAAGGGCATGTTGTCACATTCTCCCCATTGTATGTCCCTCTTATTTCTCTCCTCTTCCTTGTCACAATTTGTTACCATTTCGTGAACCGCAACTTAAAGCGGGACTCCATTCGTGGACAGCTCCTGTTTTGTGGTAACCGTATGCAAATATACATGTATATTGACCTACTACATTATTGACCGTTAGTCCTAGATGCATAATTCTAATTGCAAAAATGTTCAAAATCAGATTCGGAGTACAGATATTGAAAGTTTTAAGCAAAAACAAAAATGAGTCAGAAAATAAAAGATATAACTTTTTATATGGAATCCCAGAACCACTAACTTATATTTAGAAAAATAATATCTATTAAAAACTATTACTGAGACAAAAAAACGTGACATTTGTGCGACTAAAATTCAAGGAGAACGACAAATTTGGTGATTTAAAAAAATTTTTTTTTTCTTTAAATCTGGTTTCAATTAGGCCACTGTTGGCGATATTCAGAGAGTAATCTATTGAAACATATTAAAACTTCCAATAATGAGAAAATGACATTAAATTGGAGTAAAAGGAAGTCATGCGATGCACACATCAGCTCGTTTTACTTTTGTAGAGAGGTTTCTGCGATTTTTGAGTAATTTTTTTTTTAAGTAATAAAAACTTTTGTTTAAAAAAGGAGAATTTCTTTCATCCCTGCTCCCTTTCCCCCCAAACCCGATGCACAAAATGCAGGAACTTTTTACCCCTTCTTGTTGGAAGGGTAAGGAGTAATTTGCAACAGATTCAAACTTTTTTTTGTTGTTGAATGTTTGGGTTTTGCGTTTTTTCGCTAAGTTTTATGGAGGGGGGGGGGGGATACAAACAGAGACAGCTTCTTCTTTATCTGTAAGGTTGTTTAATCAATAGAGTAAAAGGAAATCTGTGTAAAATAAACAACCTTACAGGCACAAGAGCCGTTTTTTTTTAAAAAAACTGTAAGTTGATGTTGAATAGTTTTAACTTAGAAGTAAAAAAAAAAGCACAGATAATCGGCGTATCAACAATTTTGCACTTTCATAACAGAATCTGTGGATAAGGTGCAGGAAATTACTGTAGTCTCGGTAAAAAGGCAGAAGCAAGATTATGCATTGCAATAAAATAGGAATAAATTGGAAAAAACAGGAAAATTTTCAAAATTAAAAAAAAAAAAGGAAACTAGAAAAAAATATGAGGTCCGCGGACCCTGCTTCTGTATAAACAATATTCTTTGTAAAAGTAGGCATGATCTTTGCTGTTAAATATATAATTTCCAACTGTCATATGAATGAACTCTACTTGTGGGAACATATATTTGTCCATGCAAAAGCATTGGATGTCGTAATGATACGCCAATTTTAATACAAGTTTCACCTTAAGATTTGTTGCTGGCAATAGCAAATGCAGGTATTATTGTGAGAAGAAGGTAATTATATCGAAACGGAAAGTGAGGGAGGAAAGTCCTCCCTCACTCCATAAAACAATTTTTTCACATGTTAAAATCAGGAAAACGTAATCAAAATACTTTGCATGCCCGTAGTTACCCAAAAAGCCTCAATAATGAAAAGAAACGTAAGAATTTCATTTCTTTACTCATGCGGGAAATGGCAACTCATAATATTATCCAGAAATTATTTCACGCTATGTCACGTGAGAAAGCAAATTTTACTAGTCAATTTAGTGGGTTTAAATTTTCCCATTCCAAAACGTCTTTCAAAGTATTCTTTGCGAGCTTTCCAACCATACCAAGCTTAAAGCATTAAAATGCATTTTTCGTGTAGAAAGAGAGGTTTAAAAGAATCAATTAAAACTTAATGTTTCATGCTTCCAACAATGAAAGAGTCAAAATTAATATTTTTGAGTCTCGCTGGATTTAGGTTATTGGACCTTGAGTACTCTGATAATAATTTCGTTTGGAGTATTTTTTAAAAACCTTTCCAACCATATCAAAATCGAAAAAATTGGACCATCCATTCGCGTAGAAAGAGCCATTTAGGACGAAAATGCGTTTTTAAATAAGATCTCCATTAATTAATGTCCGATTAAAAAAAAATTTATTGATGACACTAAAACTCGACAATAGCTACTGAACAAAATAAGAACAAAGAAAATCGGTTCCCAAACAGAGGAGAAAATTGTACTGAAATAGCCTGACAAAAACATGTTCAAATTTTAAGCTGTTGTTCAGTAATAAATGTCAAAAATTTTGTGTCGGACAAATACGTCAATCCATCAGTTTTTAACCTCCTTTTCCGTACTAAACTATTAGAGCTATATATGGATACACATGAAGCAAAGAGATAAGTTTGGAGTGAAATACGTTTGAAAATAACGTCCTAGGCAAGCTTCCATTAAAATTTTTTCCTAAATCATGCCGTATAACAGCATCTGCCACGGCTACCAGTACTAAATATTAAATGAAACACAAAATATTGCAAAAATGAAATTTATTCAAAATACAGAACTGGAACATTTTATAATATTTTATTTAATCATTAAACTAAGATAGATGAATGAAATATCTCAAACTGATAAGGATATGTACACATAACAACTTCAGACAATACAAAGGTAGAAAAACATTAAACTAAGATAGATGAATGAAAATGAAATATCTCAAACTGATAAAACTATGTACACATAACTTCAAACACAAAGGAAGAAAAAATAAGTTCATGAATAATTTTTTTGAACATTTTAAAGATATTACTGTTAATTTTAACTTACAGCAATAAAGGAAAAATTTCACATCTATAAGAGAGAGACCCCACCCCCCTTTACAGTTTTAAATTAAGACCCATTCATTAAAATAATTATTTGTCCTTACGCTTATATAAATATTCTTATGCCTTCTGTAAATTATCTTACAGTATCAAAATGAAATTTGAAAGAAGTCTGAAGAAAATGTATGTTGCTTTCTGATATTTGGGTGTCAATATTTAGATAGCCATGACCAGAGCCCAAACAAGCTATAGTGGGGCCCATGGCCCAGAGTTCAAGGCCCTCTCCACTAACTGCACCACATACCATCATTCCCATAATAGATAGTACATCATCATAGTATTTTAAGAAGTTCTTGTGCTTTAGTATGCATAATTACACAAACCCATAAACACCAATTCACATCAATACTCAACTTGGATTTTTCAAATTGCACTTTATTTGCATTCATACCAATTTTTGAGCAGTAGATTAATTTTTAAAGGTTAAAATTGAAAACTCTAAATATTTAAATATTAGTGGTATGAATACATTTAAAAGGGCTTCTTGTTTAGATGCAGTATTTACTATACTTGTACAAACTACACCATAATGTCAGTGTAATATCATAAGAAGATTTGTCAAGGAAATATATAAAATGTTTGATTTAAACCAGAAATAATAGAATTATCAAAGAAAAATACTTATTAAGGAAAAATATTTTCACACATATTTTGGTTTAGTTTAAATTGAAAGCCTAATAAATGCAAATTTTATTACTTATGATATAACTTGGAAAAAAAAAACCCCATAATCCTTAGGGGTCCAGTTGGCTAATGCATTAATCAGGGCCTGGCCATGACACAATTCCAGAGCAGATTTTAAAAAGAAAATAAATGATAAGATGAAGATAAAACACACTATTCCATTGATACATCTTCTCCAGCATGGTTTTCAAACATGCCAACAAATTTTGCCATTAAATCTATAAACATATCTCCCTGTTTTTCAAAAGTAGAGTGCATTGCTTCGAGCAGTCGATTTCCTTCCTCCACAGCATTGACAAATCTTTCATCCAGTTCATCCCTTTTACTACTCCTGTTTGATTGATGCCCAGTAAAATTATCACCATCTGATGCATGACCGTTTGCAACTGAAAACTGTACATTCGTAATCTCATCTCCATTTCCTGACGATAATATAAATGGATCTTCATAAGTTTCGAGTTTACTGACAACTGATTGCATTTGATTGTAATGAGGCCAGCCAAGCTCTTCATTGCATGTTCCATCAGATAATTTACGTTCCACTTCCTGTGTGCAAAAGAAGAGAGCACTTTACATATATATACATATATATATATATATATACGGTATACTCCCGATTATCCGTGTGCGGATTACCCATGCATCATTTCGGAATCACACTTTTCTAAAGCTTCGATGATGTTATCGATAATATCGATAACATCATTGAGGAAGTTAAAGAAATCTAAGGTTTCGAATCAGTTGACGCTGAAAATGTCGAAGAGTGATTTAAAAGCGACGAATGTGAATCAGGATTTTAATGTCTAACTGACGAAAATATAAATGAACTTGTTACTGAATCAAACGTAAGTGATGATACTGAAAACGAAGATGAAGAACATGAAGAAAATACAATTTCACATTCTACTGCTTTACAATCTGTGGAACATTTATTGGATTACATGAATGAAAGAAGTTACGATTAAGGAGAAATAATTGCAGTAAGAAAAATTCGTAGGGACATACGCAACAATTTAAACAAACAAAGAAAATAAAAATGTATCACCGATTTTTTTTAAGCAATACATTTCGAAGAAAAGTTCCTGGTTTGTGTGAGTATATATAGTTTTTTCTAATTTCCCCTTAAATAGTTACCCTGCATATTCCTTAAATGATTTTTTGGATTATTCGTGTTTTTCGATTATCCGTGCTACGCCCGGTGATTAGCACGAATAATCGGAAGTATACTGTATATATATATATATATATATATATATATATATATATATATATATATATATAAACATACTGTACATGGGAAAAAACGTTTTTCATCGTATCTTTCGCAGCACACCCCTAAAGTTTGTAAATGGACTAAAAAATGTGATTTGCAAAGTTTTAAGTCATTTTAATAACATTAACTTGTGCCTCAAATAGGTTTAAGTTACGGAAAAAAGTCATTTCTAGCAAAACATTGTAGTTTTCATATTTAAAACCCAAACTATTCATTCCAGAAACTTTGTTTTGGTCTCATTTTATAGCAAATTTTTTTCTCTTTAAGTCTACTTCATCTAAATATTTGTAAAAAATTATTGAGCTTTATTTAGAATTTTTCAAGTCCGGTAGTAGCGAATATCCAGAAAATTGCATTAAAAGAAGAAATCATTATAATGTAAATTGTATTTGTTGTTCTAGTTAATGGTTGAAATCCCCTTATTGGTGCAAAAACAGCAATATTATCAGGAATATACAGTGCTGCATAATAAGTAATGCGACTCATTTTTTCCTAACGCGACTACTTCTCAAGTGTGCACTAACTGGTTAGGTCTGCGGTGGGGGTTACCGGTGGGACATACCCTGGTCCGCAGTCGTCTGGGAGTCTTTGTTCGGGCAGCATCGTCGTTATAGTGTACCCCTGTTCCGATCGTTGGTTCCAGCTCCAAAACGCATAACATATGAGTAGCGTTACAAGATTAAGTTTTGTGTGGAACTTAGTAAATCAGCCTCAGAGACTTTAAAGATGTGTAAGCAAGTGTTCGGAGATAATTGTCTGTTAAAGGCGCATGTGTTTTGGTGGTAAAATTGTTCCAAAGATGACTGGGAGAGCTTTGAGAATGGATCTCAAATGTGTGTCAACCAGCAGAATGTACGCTAATGTGGAACGTGTGCGTGTTGGGCCAAATTTGAACCGCCAGTTAAGTGTGAGAATGATTGCAGGTGAAGTTGGACTTGATAAAATGACAGTATCTCTACGCTTCCCCAACCTGCCTACAGCCACCATTTAGCTTCAGCAGACTTCTTTCTATTTCTGAAGATGAAAAAAACACTAAAAGGGCATCACCATGAAACTCTGGATGCCGTGAAAGCGCTAGTAGAAGACTTTTGAAGGACATTCTGGAAGCAGACTACAAAGCAGCCTTTGAAGCTTAGAAGATTCGCTGGGATAAGTGTATGCTAGGTCAAGGGTTTTATTTTGAAGAATTTTAGGCGTGAGTATTAATATCTGCAATAAATTCTTAGAACGCAGCTTAGTCTCATTACTTTTTATACAGACCCTGTATACTGTACCTGTCTTTAAAACTCAAAGCAAAAACAAATAACTGTGTGTAAAACTTTAGAATGTTGCTACCACATTTTAAAAGTTGTTTTTATTTGCGAAATGGGTATGTCCACTAGTCCTTCACCAGATATGTTTCAAAAATTTCCGGCTGAATGGTCTCAGATAGATAAGAAGCATTATGATTGAAAATTATGCAGATGAAAATTTTAGAAATACAAAGAGCTCTCCTGATGAAATTTCAAGCCTTTTTTTTACCAGCAATTAAAAAAGCGGTAGTCTAATAATAACTGCAAATAATTCATTCAACTTTGCTTTAATTGAGGAGTGTTTCTCCAAACAACGTTTCTTTTGGGCCATTCCATGTAAGGAAATGGGGCATTTGTAGTAGCTTTACCACTAGATTTTGTTCCATTAATGCAAATAATTCAAGCTAGAAATTTTCTTTTTGATAGAAACAAAATGCTTTGCCATAAGAATTCCGTAGACAGTCATTAAACTAAATTTGCCTCATCGAAGAGTTTGTCTCAGTTAAAATTCGGCTTTTAGAAAAAAAAAAATTTCATTAAGTTAGAAGGGAATAAATATTCACTTCGGCTAATCAACATGTGTTATATACTGCAGACTTTCTTTTAAACAATTCAAAGTGTAATAGTTAGGAAGCATATGCATTGCAGATAATAGTTAGGAAAGCATGGTAAGAAGACTAATTAGGGCTAATACAAAATATCCTTACCTTGAATTTTGCTACAAGATAAGACCATTGTTCACTGCATTCATCAGCTGTTATTTGATTCTCCAAATGTAAATCAAGGACTATTTTCCTAAATTGAATTAAAATATTATCATTTTTATATTTGATCAATAAAAATTAAAAAACTAAAAAAAAGAAAAAGAAAAAAATGTTGGAGATAAAAATATACAAACATTATGCTGTTCTATAACTAAAATGTCTATATTAACTTCTACTTATATACTAGAAATAATTTTTATAAAAACAAGCAAGAATGTTAAATTCCAATTCAAGATATATGATGTTATAGATATCGAACTGCAACATAATCTCATAAAATTGGAATATGAATTTACTGTGGCAAGCCTTTGCAAAAACAGTAAGTCAGTTTATTAGTCTCCAAAGAAGATCAATGGCCCTCTTAAAGTTACCCACCCTTTTGCACATTACCACATCTTCCGGTAAGCTATTCCAAGTGCTCAAAACTAATGTAGTAATTTTTCCTAATTTTCAGGATAGTCTGAGATATAAATATCTAAAAACAATGACCCTTGTCGTGCTTTCCCAGCAAAAATTTAACCCATTAATATCTTTCATTTAGATAAATAAATAACTTGCAATGAAAATAGTTCTAAGAGAAAGCACACTTGGGAACTTTCTGACATGGGCACCAGTAAAACTTTTACGCACACCTCTATCTCAACTGATTGGAAGTTCTCAAATTAAATTAGGAGACCACAAAAATGAGAATGATGTATTTAAAGACAAATGAAAAGAAGTTAATAATGTCTAATATTAACTTCATTCAGTCAACTAATATACCGTCCCTTTAAGTTCAAGTAAGTTTTTAAAATATTGAAATAAAAAACCTGAATTAAGAGAAACCTGGGGGGGAAAAAAAGAGTCATTTTTGTTGAGCAATTTCATTTTCAAATATTTAACATTTTGGGTTTGATAAAGATTTTAGAACAACTTAGACATGTGAAAATTTCAGAAAATGAATAAAATGGTAAAAATTAACTCAAATTTTTATAAAAGTAGTATTCTACTGAATTAACTTAGATGCTACTAGATTGAAATTTACAAGTGGTTTCAGCAAAACGACTAGCGTGCTAGTCCTTTATCACAGAATATAAAATTTATGATGACTTAGTTAGAAATAAATATGAAATATTTGTTATACAGTGAAACCTGTGTATAACGATACTGTCTATAACAATAAACCCGTCTATAAAGATATTTTCTTTGGTCCCAGCAAAATGTCAGCATGAATAATCAAACCCTCTATAATGATAACCTGTCTATTAGGATACTTTTTTTAGGTCCCAACAGTACCGTTATAGACAGGTTTTACTGTATAAGAGTTAAAATGGTAAATATGAAAAAAGTGATGTCCAAGAACTAAAATCACACAGTAAATAAAAAATTAGCGAGTTTAAGGGATGGATGAGTAAAAGCATACAAACTGTCAAAAACGAGCACATTTTGCACCTATTATATAACAGTTGGCAAGTATGGCGAAGAAATTTTTAATTGTCATTGGGCATGCTACTTTTAGCTACTAAAGCGTGAAATAAAATTAACAAAATGTACTTACAACCAGGCATCCTTTGATCTTCTGCCAGCTGTTCTGAAATCTTCCCGTCTCTCATACCTCAGCTGAATCAATTTTGAAATAGCTTCATCAGTCCCTTAAAAAATGAATTCAGATTATTTGTAAGATAACAGAAATGTAATAGCTATTTTAAAGATACAAATGCATAAACCAGATTGTTTCAGTAAAAATCTTCAATTCTTCAATTCAATTCCAAAAAAAGCTTGCAAAATTTAAATATATTACTAGTAAAAAAAAAAGCACATCTATTGAAAAATTATAATTTCTACATTTGAAAACAAAATATACTTTGGACAGGCTATCGCATACCAATCAGGGAACACTATATGAAAGTAACATTACTATTTTTCATGTCAGAACTCACACAAAATTCATTAGAATATCCTTTGCTAAAATTAAATACCAGCAACAAAAACAACACAATTCAAAATTTAAGAAAAATGTTCTAGCTACTGATTCTAAATCTAAATTTAATGCTCTGTCTTAGAACAATATTAAAAATATATACTGAAACATAATTAAATGTTCATAATTTAGAAGAAATATTTTCGAACCTTAAGTAGATGCATTAGTAATTTAGACAGGAAAAACTAACCAGTAAACATCACATCATAATTTTTTTACGCGCATCGTGATATTTGAGATGAAATCATTAAAATCTAGTATTGTGTAAAATGATTTTGAAAGTTCTTTTAAGGAGTAACTGAAATTTGGGCCAGTGGTGCCCAACTAGAAAGGTTCATAGCGCAGACTGCGGCATTAACATTTTCAGTTTTTTTTTTTTTTTTTGAGTCTATATTTTCTTTTATTTTGAAGGGGCTCTATCTTAGGGCGTTTTGGTGTCATTTAAGGGGGGGGGGGACCCTGCCCCCTTTAAGTTAACATTCAATGGACCCTTTTGTTTCTTAGAAGGCAAAAAACTTCCATCACCAGCAGCAGTTGATTCAGATGTAAATCGTGTTTGCTTTGCAGCTCCTTCACAAAATTTCATATTTTAAAATTAGACCTTTTAAAAAATTTCATTTAGAAAAACTATTCTTTCATCACTTTTATGCTCAATCAATTTGTTTGCAAAACAAGTGAAAAAAACTACAGCTTCCAAAACATTCCCAGTAAAGTTCTTTAGACCAAAGGGATTTGTAATAGCGTAACATGCTGTATGCGACGTGGAAGGATTTTTTTCCAAAAAAATATACAAAAGAAAAATTACCAAAAAATTTTTTTTTAATCAATAAAATTATTTTTTAATTCACAAAAATCTTTTTTTTTCAAAATGTGGACCTAAAAATAACGACCTGGATCCACCCCCGATCACGAAAGCAAACTTTTTTTTCCCAAAGGAACAGATTTGCACAAGCCTACCCTTGAAACATCACTCCCCTCGTTTCAATTCTTTGCCACTATAATCTGATTAGAATATAAACCTGAATGTTGTTATCATTATTTTAAAAACTACACATAAAAAAACTCTTAATCACTCAAAAAATAATCATTGTTGAAAAATACTTGGATTTTGTATGTTTCTAGTATCGAAAAATAAAAAAAGCAAACCTTTTCTATTATGTACAAAATTTCCACTAAAACGTGCCCTCTTAATTGAATTAAAGTACTCTACTCTATTTTGGTCTCGGGGAATGAGAAACACAACTTACAATGGCAAGCAAAAGCGAACCAACGGAAAAATAAAACAAGGCTGAAAAAGATTCATTCTCAGTTAGTTTATAAATACAAATGTGAGGACCAGCAACAGGCTCTGGGCCCAGCTAGGCTGGTCCTAGTCAATTAATTAGTCCCCAATGAAGATCAATGGCCCTCTTAAAGCTATCCACCCCCTTGCTCATTACCGCCTCTTCCGGTAAGCTATTCCAAGTGCCCACAACCCTGCTAAAGTAGTAGTTTTTCCTATTTTCCGAGTTAGCCTGAGATTTAAATAGCTTAAAACAATGACCCCTGGTTCGGCTTTCCCCGCAAAAATTTAATCCATTTACATCTTTCATTTTGATAAATTTAAATAACTGAATCATGTCCCCTCTGATTCTCCTTTGCTCCAGGCTATACATGTTAAGCCTATTAAGTCTGGTATCATAATCTAAATCTGAGAGTCCCCTTACTAATTTTGTTACCTTTCTTTGAACCCTTTCCAATACAAAAATATCTTTCTTCAGATAAGATGACCAAAACTGAACAGCATACTCCAAATGAGGTCTTACTAAACTCCTATATAAAGGCAGAAGAACCTTCTTTGATTTGTTTGAAATAGATCTATTTAAAAACCCAAGCATTTTGTTGGCTTTGTTACTAGCAATACTGCACTGTTGACTAAACTTGAAGTCCTGATTTATTAAGCTACCCATACGGTAGAGTAAGCATATGCACAAAGCATAGAAATTGTCTTGGGGTAGAAAAAGCTCGAAAACTCGAGTTAAAATTCAGCGATTTCAGAAGAAAAGTATGAAAGACAATGAAACACAAGAATGATGAATCTCAGATTTTATAGTTTCTACGATTACACACAGTTTAGGCCGAGTCATTTCTCAAGTGATAAAATGTACTGTTCTTTTTTAATTATTTTCTTCTTTTTGCACTTAACTGTAATAAATTTCATTTTGTTATGCAAAACTACAGTAGAACCTCAAACTGTCTAAATGCCTTTATACTGAGTTCCAGCTTAATCAAGACATTTTTTTGAATTTTATGTTGCCTGTTTTTCTATTTCTTTTACATAGAGTTAGAAATATTAAACTTTTTTGCAAAATAATAACGGTGCTGTTCACCCTATTCCGTTTTCTATGCAACCGTTTGTAAATCCTGTTCAATTTCTAAAAATATCTCTTATTTATTCGAGTTTTGAGGCATGTGTTGGTTTGCAGAAAATAATTCACACGAAAGCTTTTTGACTAGAGACGTACCGAGTAGCACTTTGCCCTTTCACTACTCGGCCAAGTACTGAATTACCGAGTACTCGGCCTTTCACTACTCGGCAGAGTTACCAAGTACCAATTATGTAACCTTGAACACACATGTGATGAATTTTGAGCTTTTTGGAATAGTAGTATAGACCTCCTTGTCCATATAATAGTTTTTAAAACTAAATTCCTGCTGAAATTCAATTGCGCGTTACATAAACAATTTTGTTTGTGTCAAAAATTTTGCAAAAAAATTATTTTTAAAATTAAAAATAAATAAATTAAAGGTATGATTAATCACGTTGGAATTAAAACAAATTACAGTAAAATCCCTCAAATGGAGACACTAACAGGACAATTTTTTTGTCCGCAATAGCGAGGTGTTCGCAGGATAGTGGTTTAATAATGTTATTTGTATTGGAACTGGGGATTTAAAATTTGTCCGCATAAGAGGGGTGTCCGTCAGGAGGGGTTTCACTGTATACCAATCAATTATAGTTTTAGTCCGCCAAACAAAAATAATTTTTTAAATACAACAAATGTGCAGGAACACTGCAGACACGTGTTTCTGCCCCCCCCCCCCCCGTTACAAGGAACATTTTTTTCAGTACATAACATGAGCTACAGAATGTAAAGACATTCGAAAAAAAATCAGACTTTTGTCGGATGCCTTTAAATCCACGAGCTCCCATTTTGTGCATTGAAAAAGGAATTCTTTGTAACGCCAAAACACATGTCTGCAGTGTTCCTGCACTGTACTTTTAACGTTGTTTTATTTCCTTTTATTTTTCTCGCCAAAGTGTATTTATGCAATAGTATCGCAATCTTTCAACATCTGTTTTGGGAAACCGTTTTTCTCATAATTTCCTATATTGTACACAGTACATAGCCCATTAAGATGAAATTACGATGATATTTTTCGTACTTCTTAGATTTTTAGCTCCCCCTCCCCAAAAAACGAAACCTGTTAAAAATAATACTAGATGACCTTTACACGTTTCAAACTAAAATTTCACTCGTTCTACTTCTCTTTTACAAAAATTAGCATGCCTCTAAAATTAAAAAAAAAAAAAAAAATGCTGATAAGAAAAACTTTTACAAAAATAGAATGATGCAATACTTTCACAAAAATAGGTAGCGAGAAAAAAATCCTGGATTGGCCCCTGGCAGTTAAATTTGACTAAAATTATAGTTTACAATGCAAGTTAAAATTGTAAAGTATTTAAACTAATTAATTTTATTAAAACTTCTTAGAAATTTTAAAAACCCAAAAGTGGGTAAATTATGGGTTTCGTTTTTTAAACAGGCGTTTTCAAAAAAACCCGCTCGGTCCAATTCGGACAACCCCCTTTAGCCTGTGATTCGCAATTCTTTTTCTTCAATTACTATTCAACTTATGATTCTTTATTTTACAACTTCTTTAATCATCAGCTTGACTTAGCGGGGGCACTGCCGTGACCCCCAGATAGTGTTCAAAGTGCACTGAAGATTTGCTTTGTTTCATTCTTGATTTTACGCTGAAAGTCATTTTTATGCATTTTAGATTGTAAAAAATCATATTTTATAGCTTTTCCTGTAAAAAAATTTATTCAATCAACTTTTTTTTTTTAAATTAAGAAATAAATTTCTTTTTACATATGTAATGCACATGATTTTGGATACTAGCATAAAACTTGATCATTTTTTTAGTAGTTTCTCTAACGGTAACAAAAGTGCTTTGTTTCGATTTAGTTTAGTGAAACATTTTTGAAACTGCACCAAGTGATTCACGTTATGATAATTCCCCCAAATAAATGATGAAGATTATAATCAGAGTATTTTAAAAACAATCTTGGATGATGAGAAAGAATGAAATAACTTTGCTGTACCAAATCAGAAATCATTGGTTTTTGATGGAATGAAGAATGGAAAAACTACCAAGAGTTCTTGCTACGGTTATTGAAGAATAACAACTGTATACTAAATAACATAACCCCCCCCCCCTCCAAAAAAAAAAAAAAATGTATGAAAAAGAGATGAACGTAAACATGCTTTCAGTACTTTCAGTTAACCCAATCAGAGATCGCGATGGGTAACTGAGGTACCCCAATCAGTTTTATCGAATTTTTTTTGTAAATCATCATTTTCTATCTTTTCAGAATCTGCAAATTTAGGTTTTCACGCCAGTATTCAGAGCGCAAAGCAATATAAATGCAAAAAGAGGGATAGAGAACACAAAACTATGCTGCTATTAGAATGGGAAATTTAGAAGCTATAACAGTTGCGTGGGGAGTGAGTTATCCCATTAACACGTGAATTCCAAGAAATGATTGCTTCACGCGCAGAAAGAAAAGTAAAAATGTCACTTCACCTATACCAAGGAGACTGTTAGACAGGAGGATACTGAAAGGGTGATTGACTACAAATAAAAATTTACCCTGCGACAGGTGTTTGGATAAGAATGGGTTGACTGTGTGCCCCGAGTGATTTCTCTCGGGTTTAAGAGCTAAAAATTCATCATTAAAAATTACATTTGTAGCAAGCTTGATCCAATGATTCACTCATTTGGAGCTGTTTATATTGAACAACCAATATTTTCACCAACAAATTAGAAGTTCACAAAGAAATTCTTTAGTATACAATTTAAATGCAATTAAATTTACAAGCTTTGCGGACGGGACGGAGCATAAACCATAACCGAAATTCAAGTTTCTATTTCTATTTCTATTCAAGAGTCACAACTGACTTCAACTGTATTTTATATCGAGGGCTGCATACTAGTGCCTTGCCTCCATTATTTTATATACCGATAGATGGCAGCACCATCACCGGATCGAACAGTTAATGAGAATTTAGAACTAGTCCAAGAGCTAATAGCTACCTGGTACTAGCACCCCCAGAGGTATCGTTTCACTTGGAGGACATTGAGACCACGAGCATATTTAACGTCGCCCAGTCCCCTTTAATGACGACGGTGGGTCTTCGACCAGCGGGGATCGAACCCGAGCCCCTCCGGCCCGAAATTCAAGTTCTTCGTTCTATTCAAATTCGGAAAAACGGTTACAGTTGCTGTGGTTCTAATTAATTTTTATTCATTCATTAAATACACAAATATCAGTGAAAGAAATATGAATATAAAAAGACATTTGAGACAAAAAAGCATTCCAGCTTCATTATTCCCTGCTTATTTAAGTTAATTTTTTTGGTCGCAGAAGTATGGACCTTGATCTATTGATTTGAAGTGAAGTAAATTTCCTATCCAAAAACGCGAAAAAATTTTTGCACTAAAGCAGATTTTGAACTAAAGTTTCTCCGTAAGTTAACCGCTATTCATTTTAAATTATTATTTTTATTCAAAACGATTAAAAAATCTAATCATCTAACTATTTTCTACCAACATTTAGTAAACAGTGTAGAAACTGGAGTTCAAGTAAAATCCGAGAAAAATATGGACAACGGCAAGTGGCAAGACTCAATGGAAAAAGATCAACGAGACAGACGGTAAGTTCATTGTGACAAGAAGTAAATTTATCTGAATGAGATTTTTTAAAGACCTAGTAACTGTTTTCTAAGTAAACGTAATCTAGCAACAGTAATATTATAGAGGTTAATCTTTTAAGTATTTGCCTGGTAAAAATGGCAAAAGTAGAGATGTTAGAACATATTGGATGTCAGTTCATTACAAATGATCATTTAACTAAAGCTCATTACTATGAAAAATTATCATTGATTCTAGAAATGCTGCAATTTTTTCGAGGTGTTTTAAAAATGTTTTTCACTGAACATCAAGTTAGAAGTAATTGTTTTTATAATTCAGTATTTATTTTACTGATATACTAGCCGCCTGCGGCAACCAGGGGATTCGCCTTTCTATGCCAGCAGCCACCTGCAGCAGCTGTATGGCTAACTCATCATCAATCTTTTTACTTCAAGTTTGTCTCCTTTGGCGGCTGTATAATAAATTTGCTAGCGGTATTAATCAATCCATTTCCATATTTTTCAATATTAATTTGAATCAAATGTTTTCTATATCTATAGTTGCGTTTTGTGCCATTTACTACCTTTTTACGCCAAGAGAGATTGCCGCCTTCAGCGACTTTTTTCTATACGATCAATCTCTTATTTATTTTACTAGAGACGTACCGAGTAGCACTTTGGCCGAGTACCGAGTTACCGAGTACTCGGCCGAGTTCCAAGTACCAATTATGTTTTAAGAAGAACCACCGACACACATGTGATGAATTTTGAACTTATTGGAATAGTAGTATAAACCTCCTTGTCCATATAATTGTTTTTAAAACTAAATTCCTGCTGAAATTTAATTACGCATTATATATATATACAATTTTGTTTGTGGGCAGTTCTCAAAAGGTGGGAACAAAAAAGTTAACTTTGAGCAATTTCAAAAATTTTAAAATTTGACATCAATTTTGATCTTATTCTATAGTATGCATACCTAGAACACAATATATGAACATGAAAAGACAGCAGGTATTTGTAAAAATTGTTAATTAGCAAATTAAATCAGCAATCTGTAGGTAACAGATTTTGGACATTGCTTTCCTGTAGGTAACGGATTTTGGACATCATCATAACGTAAGTTTCATCATTTTTGACAATTGTTAATCTGATTTTTAACTTTTCCAATGAAAATTTTATTTTTTACTTTTTAAATTTTGCAATTTAATAATAAAGAGGATATTAATGAAATACTTGAATGGCTATACATGCTGCTCCTTACATTTAATAAAGTTTTGGAATGATTTTGAAGAAATTGATGCAAAGTTTAAAAAAAGCTTCAAATTAAAAATAATACAATTGTAAAAAGTGACATCAGTTTTAATAATGAATATTTTTTCTAATGTCATAAGAATTAAAATGATGTCTAAAAAAATTATTGAAGAAAGAAATTCGTATTTCTATTTGGAGATCGTTAAATTATGTTTCCAAAAGAAAGAAGAGAAAAAAAATTCTAAAATAATAAAAGCGGAAAAAAAAAAAAAAATTGCTAGCGCAGGTGATAAATTCGCCAAAAGTGGTACAGCTGACGATAAACTACATTTGTCAGACTGGAATTCCCCTCTGGTAACCTTTAGCGTATCGTATACTGTGTTGTCGCCAATGTCGCTAGCGGAAGTTTGCTTGGCGATGTTAGCGCAAAATGGCTTTCGTTCGATCATAGAAAGCCATGTTACTACTGTAATTTATGCATTGTTCAATGTGTAACGTATTAATTATGCAAAATACCAATGGATTAAAAAAGATAACATTATAATAACCTTTTTTATTGAGGTTAGAAGACAGTGGATCATCAAAAATTATGAATAAACGGACAGAATTATCGGCATCAAGATCGTAACGCCATTTGGACATCTCACATACGTATGTTTAAGAAAAATCATTTTTCTTCTAAGATACTGCATAAAAGCTTATGAAAACACTTTTAAACAATTAAAAATTGATTCTGAGGATCGATAAATACCTTTAAAACAAAAACATCATATACTTAGTTCTCAAATAATAGCATTTTAAAGATCGCAACTTTTGGACATACATCAAATTTCAAAGTTACGTTTTTTTTAAATCGTTTACAAAGTAAATAATCTATCTTTATTTTTGTTATCTGTGTAAAATATTAACAAAAAGTTATTCAGTGTAAGATTCATACCTTTAATTTTTTTTGAAACGTATGGAAATAATTAAAAAAAATTTTTTTTTAATGGTACATTTGCTCAGTTAACGTTTTGGTATGTCCAAAATTGTGCCTTTTAGCAAAGAAAATATTTTTCTAAGGGCATTTGAAGAGCATTTTTTCCATAATTTATGTCAATTCTTGTCTCTATACAGTATTATAGTTTAACTCAAAAATTTTTGAGTTAATTAAAATGAAAGTTATTTGGTGTTGAAGCTTCAAAGTTGAGGTCTGTGTTTGTTCCCACCTTTTGAGAACTGCCCTTGTGTCAAAATTTTTACAAAAGAATAATTTTTTAAATTAAAAATAAATAAATAAAAGGTATGATTAATCAAGTTGGAATTAAAACAAATTACAGTAAAATCCCTCTAATGCGGACACTAACAGGACAAATTTTTTTTCTGCAATATAGAGGTGTCCGCAGGACAGGGGTTTAATAATGTTATTTACATTGGAACTGGGGAATTAAAAATTGTCTGCATAAGAGGGGTGTCCGTTATGAGGGGTTTCACTGTATACCAATCAATTATAGTTCTAATCTGCCAAACATAAATGATTTTTAAAAGCAGATAAAACAAATGTGCAGGAACACTCCAGACACGTGTTTCTGCCTCCCCCCCCCCCCCGTTACAAGGAACGTCTTTTTCAGTGCATAACATGTGAGCTAAAGAATGTAAAGACATTCAACAAAAAAATACGACTTTTGTCGGATGCCTTTAAATCTAAGAGCCCCCATTTTGTGCATTGAAAAAGGAATTCCTTGTAATGCCAAAACACGTTTCTGCAGAGTTTCTGCACTGTACTTTTAAGGTTGTTTTATTTTTTAAGCAAAGGTATTTTTACATTTTTTATAACTAATTTTTGTTTGTAGCAAAAATCCATTTTTAATATAAAAATTCCATATTTTCTATATTTACATTTTTTGCGTAATTTTTAATAAATAAGTTTTATTAACTTTGGGGACATTAAAATAAAGATTTATTCCATTGAAGCATTACAAACTTCATTATTCTCAAAATTTAAATTTGACTTATAAATTTTAATTGTAAATGATTGCAGAATATTATGCTTGCTCTTTTTTTAATAAATTTTAGTATCTGTCTTGGACAATATTCAATTTTTTGCAACTGCTCGGTATTGGCCGAGTACCGAGTACTCGGCAAATTGGCCGAGTAGGCCGAGTACCGAGTAGTTACCGAGTACTCGGTACGTCTCTAATTTTAACCTTCCGCCCATTCCCTAATGAAAACAAAGATCACTCAGAAAACCAATTTTTTATTTTAGTAGCACAAAAAAAAAAAAAAAAAAAAACCTAGTGTGCAAAAAGTACCGTTTGCAACAGGGTTGGCAAGGTTTTGGACACTAGGGTAAAAACCCTGGTTTTTACCGTCCTGTCCAAAACCCCTGTGTCCAAAACTGTCCGAAAGTGTCCAAAACTATATTTTTTGAAAAATTGTGTTCTGTGAGAAAACATCAAAAACAGAATAAAATGTATCAAAGTAATGTTTTATATTGAACATTTATTCAATGGAGAACATTCAACTTTTTTATGCAGCTGATTTTAATCTGGTCACATACAAGTTGAATTCTTGATTAAAATTTCAATTTGTATGCATTAGTTTAGTATTATTATTATTATTTTTTTATTTTTTTTTATAATAGTAACCAAATTTCCCTATGTTTATGCATGTGTGAAAATGAAAGCAGGGTTGGCAAGGTTTTTACCATTCTGTTCAAAACCCTTAAGTCCAAAAGTGTCCAAAACTATTTTTTGAGAAACTATATTTTGTAGAAAACAATCAAAAACAGAACAAAATATGTAAAAATTATTATTTTTTTATTTTATTTATTTTTTTTGACTATTTAATATTTATTCAATGTGAACATTCAAGTATAAATATATATGTAACTTATTTATGCAGCGGATTTTAATCTAGTTACATAGAAATTAAATAGTTATTGCCAATTTTTTAAATAAAAATATTTTTTAATGACAAATATTAGAGAAAAATATAATCAAATACTCATCCTCAATAATGGCAGTATTTATGCATTACAAGCATTGCAGTAAATACGAATTGATTAGATTACACCCTTTTAGCTCTAGCCTAGTTTTGGACAGTTTCCCACAGTTTTGGACGGTAAAAACCACCTGTCCTGTCCTAAACCAGTTTTGGACAGTCCAAAACCCAACCCTGGTTTGCAAAAGAGAAAAAAAAAACTGTTTTTATTAAATTACATGCGCACAACTATAAATGTAATGTAATATAGACACAGCAAAAGTTCCGGGGGGGGGGGAATTGGAGAAAGAAATAAATGCAATACCTAAATAAAATAAAAAAAAAAGGAAAGAAAAAAAGCAAGCTCTGCCAGAAGAACACATGGTGATGACGTCATAAAATATAGAAGTAAGCAATAGTAAAAAAAATATATATGATTCAATATCAAATCGAAATAAAGGGCGTGATGTCACCAGATAAGAGAAGGTTTTTTTCGACCGATGCGTGTAGGTATGCAATGATGTTGCTCTGCACGTCTGCATTAAAAAAATTATTTTAAAAGCATTTTTGAAAAATTTTTTCCTGAAGAGGGTAAAACATTTTTACTGTTACATGCTTAAATTTTAGAAAGGAATCTTTTTTACTTTTTGTGGGATGAGTTTAGAAAAAAATTAAACCCAGAAAAAAAATGCAAAATAAAAGTTTTTCCAAAAATTCATAAAGAATGTAAAAATTAGGCTATCTTAAATGTTTTCGGTCATCACATTTAAAATTTTCTACACTGTAGTACAAAAATTTTTTCTTGCCCAAATCGTTTGGGGTTTATGAGGTAAAAACTGCTAAAAATCGCAAACATTAAATCACTTTCTTTCTAATAAAAATATCAAAAATCAAAACCCAAGGTGAACGCCATCGGCAAAAATTACACTTGTATACCAAATTTCATCTCTCTAGGCCTTACCGGTTTCTCGGGATACGTACCACAAACACACACAAACATCTTCTTTTATTATATGTATAGATAGATAGCCTATTTAAGAAGGAAAAAATATCCCATACGAACAGTTGTCTATTCACATGTGTAAAATGTCACTAGTGCAATAAAAATTGTTTGCAATTATATTTATTCTTCACACTGAAATTGCTCATGTAGGTCCCTAATGTAAATTTTGTGGTTGGGGGGTGATTATGTAGTGTGTTACAGGTAAACATTTAAAATACGAAAATGTGGTTATAAGATCTACAAACATTTGTGTACGGTCAGATGGGGTAAAATGGGTATAAAATAGCCTACTTTTGGATTTTGACTTGAATATTTTTGTCAAAATATTTTGTTTCTAATTTTTTTTTGTTTTATGTATACATTACATATGTTGAGAATGAGAGTAGAATTACATGATTTTCACACATAATTTGATACAAATTTATTTTTGAGAGGAGTGTTTATGATTATATGTTTTCTATACCCATTTTATCCCAATGGGTAGCCTGTGGGTTAAAATGGGTGTTGAAGTCTAAGAAGTGATAAAAAAGTATACTATTTGGGAATTGATGTGATATACCCCTCCCTTGGCGACTTTTTCCTGTTGGCGCCAAGAAAGAATCGTCAAGAAAACGATGTATGACGACATATGTCATACATCGTTCTTAGAGATGCTTTTTTAGCGCCAACAGGAAAAAAATCAGATAAAAAAACATGATCAAAGCACTTCAGAACACAATATATATATAAAAACAACATAAAACCACAACAAAAAACATCACGAATATAAGCTTCAAAAATACCAGAAACTAGAAAGTTTTTGTACACAAAGAACAATTACTAGAAAGTATTTAAAATGCTTAAATTAACCAATTACTATAACAGCTCACCAATGAAATATGTACCAATAGAAATAAAAGCTATTTTCCAACATGCATTTCATCCAACAAAAACTTTTCTCATGCTCTGCTAAAAAAGAGCAAAGCGATTCAAATTGCGATGTTTAAAGCCGAAAACATGCCCAAAATCAATAACTATTTTGGCCAAAAAGCGCTTAGTTACTCAAATTACGATGTATGAAAAGTAGAAATGTCTCAACAGAACATCCTAAACATAAACAATACAGAAATACCATACATTTATTTGCTATCCCAGACATGCTTTTAAAATACCTATTATATTTTACATAAAAAAACACCTTTATATATTTATGAAATGCTGGAGTAAACTTATTTTCAGAAATTCAGTACCTAAAAGAGGCACGTTAATAGAATGTCTAAATAATTCGTGGCATCGATAAGAATTAACTTTTAGAACAAAATAACCGTACTGTTTTTGTAAAATTAATTTACATACAGTAAAAATAAAGTTAAAAACTACAAGAACCCCTAAAGGATTTGTAAAAACAAAGATTTTCGGAAGTGAGATTTTTTTTTTGAATTCTAAAATAAAGAACTTACCTTTTTATATGGTATAAACAGAGTTGGGCAAATTTTAATTGCATGGACAATTAAAGATTAACAATTGATCAATTGTAATTGTGAAAAATTACAATTAACAATTGATCAATTGTAATTATGAAAAATTACAATTAACAATTAGAGACGTACCGAGTACTCGGTAACTACTCGGTACTCGGCCTATTTGCTGAGTACTCGGTACTCGGCCAAATTCTGATCAGATACTCGGCCAATACCGAGTAGTTGCAAAAAATTGAATATTGTCCAAGACATATACTAAAATTTATTTAAAAAAAAAGAGCAAGCATAATATTCTGCAATCATTTACAATTAAAATTTATAAGTCAAATTTAAATTTTGAGAATAATGAAGTTTGTAATGCTTCAATGGAATAAATCTTTATTTTAATGTCCCCAAAGTTAATAAAACTTATTTATTAAAAATTACGCAAAAAAGGTAAGTCTAGAAAATATGGAATTTTTATATTAAAAATGGATTTTTGCTACAAACAAAAATTAGTTATAAAAAATGTAAAAATACCTTTGCTTAAAAAATAAAAGGAAATAAAGCAACATTTAAAGTACAGTGCAGAAACTCTGCAGACACATGTTTTGGCGTTACAAGGAATTCCTCTTTCAATGCACAAAATGGGAGCTCGTAGATTTAAAGGCATCCAACAAAAGTCAGCATTTTTTGTTGAATGTCTTTACATTCTTTAGCTCACATGTTATGCACTGAAAAAGACATTCCTTGTAACTGGGGGGGGGGGGGGGGGCAGAAACACGTGTCTGCAGTGTTCCTGCACATTTGTTTTATCTGCTTTTAAAAATTATTTATGTTTGGCGGACGAGAACTATAATTGATTGGTAGACAGTGAAACCCCTCCTAACGGACACCCCTCTTATGCGGACAATTTTTAATTCCTCAGTTCCAATGCAAATAACATTATTAAACCCCTGTCCTGCGGACACCTCTATATTGCGGACAAAAAAATTTGTCCCGTTAGTGTCCGCATTAGAGGGATTTTACTGTAATTTGTTTTAATTCCAACTTGATTAATCATACCTTTTATTTTATTTATTTTTAATTTTAAAAATAATTTTTTGTAAATTTTTTGACACAAACAAAGTTGTATACATAATGCGCAATTAAATTTCTGCAGGAATTTAGTTTTAAAAACTATTATAAGGACAAGGAGGCAGGGCCGTCGACAGGATTTATGGGCCCCTATGCAACTTTCTTCAGGGCCCCTAACTTTTTACTTGAATGTCCTCCTTCTTCACTCTGCTTTTACATAAATATTGTCAATGGGTCTAGGTTTAATAAAAAGGTTTTTTTGTTCTTTTTTTTAACTGAAAGTTATTTTTTTCTCAATTAAAATTGCTTTGCTGTGCTTCTTCGTAATCAAACTTTGTAATGTTATTAAAAAGAGATTCTTGTATACAGCTGGATTTTGACTTAGTGGGCCCTAGGCTAGTTTAAGTATGGGGGACCTTTTTCGTAGCATGGACAACATTATATTAGTAGCAAAACAGGCTATTTTTTAAGTTTTTTTCCCAACTATGTGTCTTTTCCTCTGGCACATATAGCGATATAGCCGTGAATGTGTTTTTAAAAAATGTTTTGTTATACTGTCTTTTTATTTATTTATTTATTTTTTTTACCTTGGACGAGGAGGGTTTTCAGGACAGTTATACAGGGACCTCCTTTGAGTTGAAGGTAGAACACCTCAAATTTGAGGGGGTCCGGTCGTTTCTCCCCCGTAAATGTTTTTGAAAAATGCATTAAAAATTTCTGCATTTTGAGGTTTTTTAAGAGGTAATTCGAACTACAAAAACATCAGCAAAAACAAGAGAACAAAATACAGAAATGTTTTAAACTTATGCACTCTTTTGCAAATTAAGGCAATACAAAAGAAAAATTGCCCTTGGTTCAACAAATCAATGATATTTATTGACAGAGAGGAAAAGCGAGAGAGAAGAAACGATATGACACAAAGTCTATCACTTGCTCACATCGACTTTTGGTTACATATTTTATTTTTCGACCCCGTTAGTTTTGATTATCCCTTTTACCCACCGACAAACACAACACTGAATCAATTGAAAAATTATCTAGATTAAACAATGCATAAAATTCTTTAAAAGAAATGGTGGAAATATTTAAAAAATAGATACTAATGAGAAAGTAACACCTCTTACCATTCAGAAAGTTCACCTAAAGCTATAGCTTGTTTAGCTTATTGGTAAATTCAACACTGATTCTAATTAATACAGTGACACAGGGGAGCCCCCCCCCCCAAGAGAAAAGGCACCCCCTCCCCAAAAGAAATTTAATGGCCCTGCTCCCCCCCCCCTAGGTGGGCACCCTTGAGTGACATAACAGTGCCCCTTTCCTTTTTAGACATTTGATGAGAAGTGCTTCGTCCAAAATGTTTTCCCAAATTAGGCAACCGTTTTTACTTTTGAAACAACGCTAGAATTAGTTTCATTTTGTATCACTGAATTTAAAACTCAAATCAATACATATTTTAAAATATTTCATCAAACTGAGTTGTTTGCCAATGTTTTGAGTCTCGAAAGCTAAAAATGCAAGCGCTTTTTTTTTTTCATTTTTTACTCCTTGTCTATTTCAGTACAATCCTGGTAATCTTTCAGAAATAAGCGTTTTTTTTTTTTTTTTTTTTTTTTTTTTTTTTAGCCTTGTAATTTACACAAAAGAAAAAAAATCATATTTATTTTTGGTTGATAGAGTCGATAGTGGGCTCTGAAGGTAAGGACAAAAAAAAAAATTCTCACTTCGAACTTGCAAGCTTGAAAACTTGTAATCTCTAGGAGAAAGAGTTTCTTCAAACTAAAAAGCTTTTTCTTTTCTTTTCTTTTTTAAAGAAAGGAAAAAGTGGTGGGAGGGATTTTTTCTTTTTCAAAGGCCCGCTTCGCGGGCCCCCAAATCTCTCACGGGCCCCTATGCAATGCATAGGCTTGCCCCCCCTTCTCGACGGCCCTGCAAGGAGGTCTATACTACTATTCCAATAAGTTCAAAATTCATCACATGTGTGTCGGTGGTTCTTCTCAAAGCATAATTGGTACTTGATAACTCTGCCGAGTAGTGAAAGGCCGAGTACTCGGTAACTCGGTACTCGGCCGAGTAGTGAAAGACCGAGTACTCGGCTACTCGGCCAAAGTGCTACTCGGTACGTCTCTATTAACAATTAATTAATTGTTAATTGTAATTGTAGTTTACTACAATTTTCATTTTTTTGTGAATTTTAATTAAAACTAACTTTTAAAAAAATTACTGGTTTTGTATCATATATATATATATATATTCTTTTTCTTTTGTGACCTTGAACACCTCCCTTGCTTATCAGCATCTTTTTGTAAGAGCTTCTAGTGTAAATTTCAATTGCATTCTTTAGGCTGTGAGACCTCACCTCCCCATTCAGTGCTACAATTTCCGGCAGTGGTAAACATGGCTTTTAACGTTGGGATGCGGAATAGATGCAAAATGTTCTAGATAAGGTTGAGAGTTGTTCGAAAAGTTTGCACAAAAGTTACGCAATGAATGTTCTAAGGACATTTAGGCCGAATGTTTTCCGGAATTACGACGCTATACACTACAAGTTAAGATGCTGTCAAAATTTTCCCTTAATGTGATATAATCAATTGTTGTTGCCGTGAGCCAGTTAAGTTGGCAATTTTGGATGCGCTGCTTCACTTTTTCAAAGTCCGACTTCCAGTATACACATGCAGGGCCTAATTACGTAAAAGAAATTTTCAGAGGCCCTAACATGACTGAAAATATATGCTTAACAATACCAGCTTCTGCGTTTTTAACAGCAGTATTAAAGAGATTGCTAACATCAGAGCTTGCCAAATAAAAATCTTTGGAAGAATGATATAATTAAAAAAGATATATATTTAATTTCATACATTTAAAGACACATTTAATAAAATGTGGCCACAAGTTAAATTTTCAAATGTGGAATTTGGTTCAACTCTGTTTCAATGTATATTTATGCCACTTAGTTTCTTTTGTGAAGTGTTAAATTTGATTCAATTTCTTACTGCCCTTATTCGGCGAGAATTGCAGTACAACAACTGGGGGGGGGGGGGGCGAAATGAGACCGACTCCTAATTTCAAAGGTTAACCGAGCCCTGCATACATGCCATAACGACCCGTTTAGAGGGTAGGCAACCATTTACAGAACAGAAACACATTCACACAAAGAAAGGACAAGAGAGAGAAAGTACATCCATGCCCAAGCCGAGATTCAAACCCGGGGCTTTCCAGTCGCAGTCAGACTCCTTTGACCACTAGACAGGACAGGCGACGGTAATATCAGTTTTCTAGAATTAAAATGTTCTGTATACATTAAATACCTAAAATAAAATAGTTAATATACAATAGGTTCGGCTTTATTACGAGAAATAAATTATTTACTGCAGCATATGACTTTTCTGAAAAAATCTTATGGCTCCAGCAAAATTTCCTCAGAAAAGGTATAATTCAATTAAAAATTAAAAAAAAAATTTCCGTACTAATAAAACGCCAAAGAACATCTGACAGAAGTTACAGAAATGTATTTTAATTACATGATTTTTAAAAAAATGTAAAACAAAGCGGTCTCTGTGACCTCACGTCCCATGATATGTCCTTCTTTCTCACCTCTTCTGATACAGGTTAAACTAAAACAACGATTTTTACAAACTTAAAACATTTAATTAAAACACTAACATTTACGTGTGGAAAAAGCTTGCCAAGACGAGACTAGTTCACGCGGCGAGCGAGCAATCAGCACTGAACAAAAATATGAAATTGAATAATACTTGGGATTCTGTACGCTGCGCTGCACTGTACTTATTGATACATAAAGTTAATTGTTAGTTTTAATTGTTTCATAAAACAATTAAAAAAAACCAATTGCAATTATTTTAATTGTGAAAAACGATTAACGTACATTAATTCAATTAAATTAATTGCAAAGTGCACTTAATAGTTTAATTGCAATTAAATGAATTGCAATTAATTTAATTGCAATTACTTTTTAATCAATTAAATAGGCAATTGAAAAAATAATTGATTAATGCCTAACACTGGGTATAAATCCTCACACTCAGTCTAAAACACTACATCATATGACAATGGCACGTTAACACACCACGTTGGAGTTAACTTTTAATTAACGTTCCAGTTTGAAGAAAGTGGCATTTTCTAATGTTTTTACTTCAAAACACTATTACTGATTTTAAACTAACAACAAAATAAGCTTTCCTGTAAGGTATATTGCACAAAACAACAAGTATCTCTCCTGCGTGAAACCGAGTAAACAACCCAAGTAAACAAGTTTGAACAGATTTTAAGATTGCCAAACACAGGTTAGTTTCGCAAGGGATGCCATGCTTAAAAAATTATCGCCTCATTGGCGAGAAAAATATTTCAATTTTGTGCAAAAAATGGGATGTCGTCAATGGGGGGGGGGGGGGGGGTATATCACATCTGTACCACTATTTGTTCAATGCAGTGTGATAATATAGACTTAAGAGTCAGTTAACAAAATTTAACTATTTAATTAAAAACAAAGTGCAAACAGTAAATTTGACAAAATATTAATAAGGTTTCTTTCAATGCATGATATCCATACTTGTCATTATTAAAAAAAAAAAGGTAATGGACTCGATTGTTAAATTGTGGCTCATTAATTTTTTTTATTATTTGATGTTTTTCAATAAACATCGTCTAATCAAGAAAAATATAAAAAATCCCCCATCTTGGATTTTTTAAAAATATTTCATCCCATAATATTTTCCTCAACAGCCATATATTTGCCAATTATTTCTTGCTTGTTCCCTCTAAGTATATTTATACCCAGTGCACCTGTGGTAAAACTGCTTCAGAAGCATATATTTAGCAGTTTCTATTCCAGATACTTCCTCTGAATGAAAACTTTCTTTTTCCACTATTTTTTATTTTCTTGTTTTTTAATTCATTAATTTTTTCACTTTAAACTCTTAGCCTTTCTAAAAACATCTTTGTCAATAATTTCTGTATTTGCCAGCACACATTTTCGTTGTTTTAAATAACTCATGCAAGTAGTCTGAAGTTCTTGTTGAAATTGCAGAGAATATTGCAGTTTTCAAATCTTTATAAGGTGACGAAATCGTGCTTTGTGACATATATTTTTTGGATTAAAACGAGGACGTGTTCTGGGAATTTAAAGGTACATTAGAGAAATTGATAGCATTTGCAATCAAAGACAAATGTGACGACGACCAGGAACAGGCTGGGCCCAGCATATTCTGAGGAAATTGTTATTTTGTGCGCAAGTGCACACGAACTCTAGAATAAGTATACCGCTGGCTTCTTATTATTTATTATGATAGAGCGAAGTTTATTTTATAAAGTCATGGCATTGGCATACTTTTATGTTTCAATCATTTTAAATTAACCACAAACGAATTAATATTCTTTTAAAGGAAAATATACTGTATCTTTTAAAACAACTTGTTGGAATGATAAGCCTAACCATATACCCATTTTACCCCATTTTCAAAATATGAGATTACAAATAGAAAAAAATCTTATTTTTTTTCCCTGTAAGTTGAAGCAGTAACAAAAATGTCCAACTAAAGATATTATGACATAGTAATAATATTTTTTTTTAAAATTAGGAGCTGGAGATAGAAGTTTAAGCAGACAACATGTGGCTTGAATTTATCTACTTCAATTTAAAGTGTTTCCTCTCACTAAAAAATAATCTATTGAAAAAATATATTTTGTTAGAATTCAGATTAGCCAAGTATAATGTTCTGCTCAAAAAAATGCAAATTTAATTTAAAATAATTTGTTTTTAAAACATATATTTTGACTACCCATTCTACCCCACCTGACCCTATATACTGTGGCCTGCCAACTTTCTGGATTTAGCCCGCTACGCGGGGTTTTTGCCGTATCTTCCGGGTATCTAGATTGTTGTGATTTTTTTCCCCGAATCCCACTCATTGAAAGAACATGGACAGGTTTGGATTTGCTTCCATAATGGACCGCAATCTACCTTTACTTATCATGAGTCAGCAATTTGTTAGTCCTTTGAAAGATTGCTATTCAACATGATGCCATAGATTGCTCTGTGGCAGCTCCAAATGCAATGCTTTTCCCTGTTGGCGACTCCAAATCTTTGAGCAGGTTGATTTGAGAAATTCGTTGTAGGCGAGGGCAAAATTCTACATTCACTAAGCTGTCTGGCATCATGCCGAGTAATGTGTTCGCTCAAGCTTACATTAGCTATCGCAGAAGCAATGGATATTCAGAATTTTGTTTGGTGCATATATGAGCAAGTGTGATATGCGTTTGATTAAATTTTTTGAATGTGTATGCTTTTGTCGTAAGTTTTTTTATTTCATTACAACAAGAATTTGGTTTTTCCTTAATGTTCCATGCAATTTTGTTGTAATATATGTTGGTTAGAATTTTTTAGTATTCAGAGTTAGATATTATTGCGATTTTGATAAGTTGAAAAAATAGTTGCAGGATTTTCTCATACAAACTGCAGGATTTTTCATTTTTCTAGGTTGGCAGGTCTGTATACTTAAATTTGATTCAATTCTGTAATGTATAAGTAGGCAACATTACTTTTGAAAGTATGGTAGCCCCTTGTTATTTCCACTTGTTGGGAGACTATAAAAAGGAGCTATATACACACCCCGATAATATTAGCCAGGCTGAACTGCAAAGATCCCACGAGGCAGAATTCCGGTCACTGATCACCTGGCTGGCCGCAGTTTAAAAAAGTTGAACAATAACCTCTTACCTCTTATACAATAACAACGGGGTTGTTTCCAAAATTTTAAAAGCATTTTTTCTGAAAGAGCATGCTTAAAAACATATGATCTGACCACTTTTTAAATAATTTGACTAAGTTTAATATTTTTAAAAAATTACTTTAATCGATGCGCTTTCATTGTTTAATGCTTCTGCCGATGACATCACAAACGATAAAATGCCATTCACTGTTGCCATTCAGAAGAGCACAATATTTAATTCACATCTTTACTCACGTGTATTCGCAACAATATGGTTGATAGCAAGCATAGAGCGCAATATTTGATTCGCTTGTTGATTATCATAATGTGGAACGTGGTAGAAAGATGTGCTAAAAGCCATCATTTGTGACAAAAAAAAAAAAAATAACTGTTGGGAAAATGAAAATATTTTCTGGGTCTATGTTATTTTTTTTGCTCATTCTATCAATTTCAAAGACTAAAAGTAGTACTTTTGACTGAAGGAAACAGCCTCTTTAATAGTGGAAACAATTTACTTACATTTTAATTGGAAAACTGAGGCCGATCCACCTTCTTTACTAGGACAGGAATTTCAACATCAATGTTTGTCGTTGCCAGCCGAAGAAGGTCTAACCATGAACTGTTGGAGAGAGAGATCTCCTGTGATGATTCTTGATCAAGTTCATTGCCGAAAAAGCACTTTTGCATAAATCTGTGCTCCTGAACATGGAAGATATTTCTAGTCCAAAGTAACGCAGATTTGGAAACCGTTCGATTGGAAGCAACTTTAAGAACTCGGGCCCCCTCTCTGTTGTTGTTTGAAAGGATGGGCCTCTCTTCCCTCCCTGTCTCCCCCCGCCAACACAAGACAATACTATTTCTTGGAATTCATTTGAACACCAGCGTGCAGGGTAGGACCGCTTGACCTTTGTCTCTCAATACAATAAAAGGAGTAAAGAACGATCAAAAGGAAATTTCAGGGATCCCGGCTTGACCAAGAATGGTAGTCTCGGATGCTTCTTGATACCATAAAATGTCGAAAAAAGAAATATGCTGAATAATAAGTTGGCGGGCCGCCAGTTGGACAGCCCTGATATAGACGAACATAAGAACGCCGTTCACAGAAAATTTTCAATGTTTGCAGAAAACTTTGATATTTTTTAAATAAATATCTGAAATATTACTTTTTTTTTGATGAGTAACAAATATTGATTGCCAATTTTTAGGTGTCCCCAATTAATATTATTAAGAAAGGAGTAAATAAAATTGAAGAAACATTCTAGTAACTTAGAAGTACTCATTCTCAACTTTAAATTTTTTCTCTTGATTGCAGTATAAGACTCAGGAGGAGTACCATATTTTTTGACAGAAAATTTTAAAGAACTCATTTGAGTTTGCAGACAGTTTTAAATTTTATCTAGGCCTGATGATCAATCCGAAAATAAGATATAACCTAGGTCATAACCGAGGACACAAATGATTGAACTTGCATTCAAGCTACTGATATGTGAGTCTGCAATAAATATAGCATGCTTGCCAACTCTACTGTTTTTAACGAGAGACTCCCGTTTTTTGCTTCCATCTCCCGATTTCCCGTTTTTGCAATTTTTTTTCAGTCAATCATCAAAAAGTTTCACTTCTTTCTCAATAGATGGCGCCCTTTTCTAGTCTACCTACTAATGTCAGGGAATAAGATTTTTTCCAATTAATAGCTCATTTAGTAAAAAGTAATTTTTTGGAAGCTTTCCACATTGCATGTTCAACAAAGCACACGCTTCGCTAAAAATTGAGCAGATTTCAATCTTTTTGCATCTTGAAAATATTTCAATTATTTTGAAAGTTTGATGTTATTTAAACATGTGCTACTTGATACCTACATATTTAATATTTTTTTTTCATTGTATATTGATTTTTTTCCCGGATTTTAGTAGTTAAATTTTTGTAGCTACTTTTTTGGTAGAGACTGGAGAATCTACAAAACTTTAAGCCAATTCATACCTTATTATTTAGTTTTTCCCTTGCTGTATATTTTTCTTGCTGCCACCAATTTGCTTACATCTGCAAAAAATTCCCATTTCACTCTATATTTAGTATTCATGTTATTTAAAAGCATAATTGAATAATTCTGTTGTGAATATATGTTGCTGATGAATCACCTCTATATCTCTAGTGGAATCTCCTGTTTTTTTTCCTTCAAAGGTCGGCATGTATGATATAGTTAATGTTCTTATATTAGGACGAACTTTTGAATAAAAGCAACAAAAGCAAAAAAAAAAAAGCTTACTATTTGCTTTTTTTTAATAGTATCAGAAATAAATTGAATATTCCAATGTTTTTTCGGTAAAAGATTTAAAATCATTACAAAAGGTGTATGTAAGTCAAAAAAGAAGTGTGTCCCCATTCTATTTGTAAGCTATGAATAAAATGTAAAGAATTTTCCTGGGAAATTTTTTTCTGGTTTTATACTGTACATTCAGTGGCGTAGCTAGGGAGGGGCGGAGAGGGCGGTCCGCCCCAAGCAACACTTTTTGGGGGCGGCAATTTCACACATTTGATGCGAAAAATTCAATGTATTTTTGCAATAAGGAAATCACTTTTATCTATTACCAGAGGCAAAAAAAAAAAGTCTGAATTATAAAATTTTGGTACGACTATGATAATGAAATTTCTCTAATACAAAACGTATGTTTTTCTTGTGGACTTCTCAGCACGATTCTTTGTCTCCCCCCCCCCCCTTCGTCTTGCTCTACAGACTGAGGGAAGCTGCAGTGTAAACTCAAGGAACCTAAGGTTTTTTTCTTTATCGTTAAGGTTTACTATAGGGAAGGAAACAGTAAATTTCATAACCTTTCGTTTTTGAGGAATCTACCATTTAATTTTAAGAAAGTTCCTTAGAAATTACCATATTAAAAAAAAAACCACTAATTTTTTTTAAAATGGATAGTGACAACAAGAGTAAGAGAAGAAAAGTCTCAAATGGAGGGCAATTTATTGCTCAACTTCGGGATAACATTATCTATTTCAACAATTGCTTTCATAGGTCCTTGATTACAAAATTTTCATTAAGACAGAATTAATTTTATGTACACTTATTCACAACTCAAATACCAATATTTACTGTTAATATTTATTCCTTTAAACAATGAGTTTCACATTTAGTCATTCATTATAATGAACACCGTTTGATCAAGAAAATGTCTAGACAAAGCCTTTTACATTTATATCAAAAGTAATGAAACTGATTTTCGATGCACAGCTTTTCCTTCTGATGAATCACAGTATGGTTAATCAAACGCAAAGGGTCTCTTTATCTTATCAGGGGTCTGTCCAGGATTTTTCACAGGGTCCGTTTTTTGTGAAAAATCAAATAATTTTGTGAAAAATGAAATTTTGTAAATAATCAAAAAAAAAAAAAAAAAAATTTGTCAAAACAAAATTTTAGAATTTAGAGATGGTACAAACGGCATCAATTAAACTTAAAGTTGAGTGTTTTCCTCTTCTACGTCGAGAAAATCATTCTGGATTTTTTTCTGATATTTGGCGGGGGGGGGGGGGGCATCGCTCTTTCAAGTATCAATATTTATCTACCATTCTACATTATGTTAAATTATACTAGATATATTTCTGTACAGTACTTAAAATAATTGTAACAAAAATATAAATAAATAAAATTCAGAATAGGGTTCAGCATTCAACTTTTTGTCCCAAGACACTCTCTAAACGCACAGAATTTCGTTTAAAACTTATAAATTCCGTGATTTTAACAAAAATAAAAAGATATTTCAATTGTTTACCTCTTAACAAAGCGTAATAATCATCAAAATTTCGTAAAATCGGATTCCCATAGCGGATGCAAAGAGATAGCAATTCTCCAAGTGAAGGCATCAAAAGTATAAAAACGGCTTGTAAAAGAAATGTTTTTGATAAAATTATTTTAAAATTGCATTTTAGAGTCCTATGATAAACATACCATTAATATCTGTTGACACAGTTGACCCAAAAAGTAAAATAAAATAAACTATCTATTCAGCAATTTAATTTTTGACTCATAACAGAAAATTGAATTTTGCTTTAAAAACTTGAAATGAGAGTTCTAACAGAAATAAAGAGACTTTTCATTTATTTGAATCCTAATAAAGCGAAGTTAGCTTGAAAAAGGAACAAAATATGATTCTCATATCGGAACGGAGACGGTAATTAAAAGAGTTAATTTAAAATTAATCATCCTTGCGTGTTAGCATCGAAAAATCAAAAACCATATAATTTTCTCCCAAATTAACAATTAAACATCGCACTGCACCGTAAAAACGAAAATATTAACAAGCCGGCAAAATGAGGAGAATATTTTCTAATGAAGTTATTATAAAGGTTCAACGCCAGACGCTACGCGGTGATAATTTTGAAATTGGTAACCCTATCTGAAGCGATCATATTTTTTCTGCATCCTTACTATTCCTTTGCAGTTCTAAGTTCATTTCGCAGATATATATTATTATTGTTTATTAAATCATGAGCGGAGAAAAGTGCTTACCAATGCCTTTTCGGAAAAGTTTACAACAGCGCCGCTGATTAGCTGTGATAAAACAAACAACCATTATATTTATTTGGCAGTAGCAATTATTTATCGCTTGCAGGAGCATCGCAAGAGTGCCGATTTTTTTTTTTTTTTTCAAAATTAGCCGATTTTGTATAAGCTGATTCCTCTAATTTGACTTAAAAAAAGGTTCCAAAAATTATCGGTTTATACACAGAAATATGCGTTATTTTACTTTCAGATTTGCTCTTTCAATAAACAATTTGTGACAGATCCGATCTTGTTTATCAGAATTTTGTGAAGGGTCCGTTTTGTTTGATCGGGATTTTGTGAAAGGTCCGTTTTGGTTGATAGGATTTTTGTGAAGGGTCCGTTAACGGACCCAAATATCCTCTGGCCAGACCCCTGCTTATTGTCCTCTATCAGTAAGAGAATCATCCAAACTTGGTAAGCAGTACCGGACCTTAGTAAGTATTGCTCGTAACCTAGACGGCAACTTTTGAGTTTTTCAACATTAAGTGATTCGCTCAAGCACGGATTCAAAAAGAAGTCATAACTCCCTTTGAGAAATCAGACCCTAAAATTGTGTCTCTAAATCTTCAAATTATTAAAATTTCCATGGAGGAACCATGACTTTAATGTTCCTTCCAACTGTTATAAAGCTTCAAAAGCATTTTCCAAGATTTCAGTTTTGAAAATTTCTGGAGGAGACCCACTTATTTGCCCTTTTTCTCTTAACTTGGCCAAATATACCCTAAAACAGCATTTTTAAGGGCTCTATTTTCTAACCCTCCCACCCCTTGTCCCAAAGATAGTTTTAAAATGTGCTCCCAGCTCAAAATTGCGTTGTTTAAGCCTCAATAAATGTCACATTTTCCGGGAAGAGAGCAACCAAACTCTCCTATTTCTTAACGTTACCAAACAGCTCAAAAATGTAGTTTTAGGTCTTCTATCTCAAAACATCCGTTTAAAACTTCAATATCAACAAATTCCTCAAGGCAGTCGAATTCTGACCGACCTTACCCTTCCTGTAACGTGATTAAAGGTAGTGAAAAATGTGTGTTTAGGACATATAACCTTTAAACTTTAAAACCCCCTTTTCCTCTAATGTCTTCAAAAAGCGCATCAAGATGGGTATTTGAAACTTCAACTTCAGAAAAATTCTAAGGAAGAGGCTCCAAATGTCCACGTAGTCACCTAACATCACAAGCTGGCTCAATATTTCGTTTTCAGAAATTTCTGAAGGAAGTCAGCAAAACCTTTTTTTCCCTCAATGATTGACTGAAATGAACAATTATTTCCAGAACGATTTCGGGTGGGAAACCCCCATCCGACCTCTCTCTCTCATAACGTTGTGTGTCAAACAAGGTTAAAATCGCGTTTTTAAGACGTCATTTTCAAAACATTACCAGGGGAAATGGAAGAGTCATTTGATTTTCCCAACATTTCTAGAAACATTCAGCCACTCCCACCAAAGATACGATTGCATTTTTGAAACTTCGGCTTCGAAAAATTTCCAGAGAGCTCTTCGAAAGTTCTGTACTCTCTTTAGCGTCATCAAAGATAGCGAAAAATAGATTTTAATATGGAAAATATTTCGGGGGGAAAATCCAGTGGGAAACTCTTATACCACTAAATACAGCCAACGCATTTGTGTTTTTCAGTCTAGTCAAAACACTTTCCTGGCAGCGTTCCGGAACCGTCCTCAATCTCTTCACGCATCCAAAGATATCCTAAATTGCTTTTTTAACACTTCAGCTTCAGAAAATTTCCTTGAAAAATCCCCCCCCCCCCCCTGCGTTACTAAAATTGCAAATTTTTACTTAACTTTTGGAAAGTTTTAGTGGGGCACTAAATTTTTTTTCTCCTGCAAAAAAAAAAAAAAAAAAAAAAATCCTTTTCTTTTTTTAATTAAGTTCTTATATTGTACTTTAAATACTTTTGACTCTTTAATGTATTAGCAAAATTTCTCAGCAAAAGGGCAGCAAATTGAGGAATCGCCCCGAGTGCAGAAAGTGTAGCTACGCCGCTGTGTACATTCCATTACAATAAACTATAATGCTCTTGACAAGTAACTTATTTAAGTGCTTTTGCTTTAATTTTTTCGGTAAAAATTTAAAATCCGAGTCATTTTAACAATACTTTTCTTTGATGAATATTCTTTTTATGCAGGGTCTGCAAAAACCCGGATTTTTTTAAAAAACCCATGGACCCAGGGTTTTTTGGGTTTTTTTTAAATAAAACCAAAAAAAAACCAACTAAAGCTGGGTTTTTTAAAAGAAATGAGGGTTTTCTTGTCTTTTTTTAGGGAAAATGTGGAGTACTTGTAACATATTGTAGCATAAGTATATGGACAAAATGCAAAAATTGTCTTGGGGTAAAAAAAGCTGGAAAACTAGTTAAAATTCAGAGTTTTTTGAAGAAAAGTAAAAGACGACAAAACTCAAGAATGGTAAAGTTTCAGATTTTTTAGTCTCCATGATTACCAACAGTTAAGTCAAAGTTACTTCTCGCGTGATAAAATCTATTGTTCGTTTTTAATTACTACAATATTTTTTTTTTTTGCATTTTACTTTATTCTATTTCATTTTGTTATGCAAAACTACTGTAGAACCTCAAGTAGTTTAAAAATCCCTTTTTAGTGAATTCCAGCTTAATCAAGACATTTCTTTGAACTTTATGTTGCCTATTTTTCTATTTCTGTGTAGAGTAAGAAATATTAAACTTTTTCGTAAGATAATGAAAATACTGTACATCCTATTTTGTTTTCTGTCTGACCGTTTGAGAAACCTGTTGATTTCTAAAAAATATACCTTGTTTATTTGAGATTTGTGACGTGTTGGTTTGCAAAAAATAATTCACATGAAAGCCTTTTAGCTAGAGTAGTTTCCTCTGTACAATCTACAAATATTGAAAAAATCAGACAGGACAGGACTCAATCAAGATAATTTGAGTTATTTATTGTCCAGTTAAAGAAAAAAGTTTAATATATTTATTTAAAATCTTTGAAGTATTTTTTTTTAATGCCGTCATGAGTTAAGAAATACTATTAAAGTTCAAAATTCATTTTTTATGTACATTGCCTGTGGTAAAGAACAACGAAAAAATAAGATTAAATTGTGAAAGTATTTAAATTAATAAATTTTTTAAAAAATTTCTCAGAAAATTTAAAAAACCCAAAAGTGGGTAAAATAATGGGTTTTTTTAAATGGGTTTTTTCAAAAAAAAACATCGGGTCCAATCCGGCCAACCCTGTTTTTATGGGATGTAATTTTTCAAGTACATCTTTTTCATTATTATTTAATTTTGTTCATTAAATGAATTTTTTTCATTATATTAGAAATGAAGGAATATTTGAAAATTTTTATTTTAACTCTGATCATTTATTATTTGTTTTAGGTCTAGATCTAGGTCACCTCTAGAGAAAAATAACAAATCAAATAGAAGTAGAGAATCAAGTACAAATAGAAATTCTCGACAATCTAAGGGAAACAGAGATCGCTCACCAAGAGGAAGACGCACAAGAGCTCCTACAAATAGACGCATATATGTTGCAAATATACCATATGATTGCAAGTGGACTATAATAAAGGACCTATTTAGAGAAAAAGGTACAGTTCAATTCAAAATAATATGCATCTACGAGGGTCAATCCAAAAGTTAAGTTCCCAACAATTTTACAAATATCCAGCAACATTCTTGACAACTCGACTGTTTTTAACAGGAGACTCCCGTTTTTTGCATCCATCTCCCGATTTCCCGTTTTTTACCATTTTCTCCCGTTTTTGCAGTTTTTCCCACCATTTATCAAATAGTTTAACTTTTTTGTCAATGGATGGTGCCCATTTCTAGTCATCCACTAATGCCAAATGCCAGGGGAATGTAGAACTGAATTGTAGTGCATAAGAATTTGAACTATAACCAACTTTCTTTCCAGGGATAGGAATTTTATAAATTTAGGCTAGAGAGCTTCAAAATAAGTTTCCTGCACCAACTAGCAACAAAGCTACATTCATGGGCTAGTCAAACACAGTTTTTTCCTTAGCAAGAAAAGTAGGTATGGGTATGTTACGAAAGAGTAGCTGCTAATCATACCAGTTTCCCACCTACTTTATTTGTGTGCTGCAAAAATTCAATTTTCCCCCCTGAAAAATGGGACTGTTTCCGCTGTTTTTTTCCTTGTTTCAAATTGGCGTCAAATTCAGTCTGCTGAAGGAATAGATTTGTTCTTGAGTTCTACTGTAAAAAAAAAGTTTCAGTTAATAACTCATTTAGTTATTTGCAGCTTTCATCATTGCTTGTTCAACCAAGCATGTGCTTTGGCAAAAATGCAGTTTTCAATCCTTTTGCGTCTTGAAAATATTTCATTATTTTGAAAGTTGGAAGTTGTTTCAACATATGCTATCTTACACCTACTTATTTTGTACTTTATGTCAATAATTTATTTACATTTTTTTTCGGATTTTAAAAATTTAATTTTTGTACCTACTGTTTTGGTGGAGATTGAGGAAACGAAATTTTAAGAGATTGCACTCCATATTGTTTGATTTTTCATTTGCAGTATTTTGCATTTTCTTGCTGCTACCAATTAGCTAACATCTGAAAAAATCCCTATTTCCTTTTAAATTAATATTCATGGCATTTAATGGTGTTATATAATAGTTTTGATGTGAAGTTTGTTGCTAGTGAATCTCCTGTTTTTTTCCTTTGCGGGTTGGCAGTTTATCGTAATCATTTTTTTGAAATTCTGGAAACATGTAAAAGAACTGTCGGAGACTTATTGGAGAAAAAGAAAAAATGTTTATGAATCGAAAAACTGTTACATAATCCATTTGCTATTGTTATTGAAAGTTCATTTTGAAAGGAAAATTCATGCTTTCAAATGTATTTTCATATAAACTTGAATTTATGAAGGATTGTTGAAGGTCAGAGATGGTGATTAGGACTAGGGCGGGGGGGGGGGGGGGGAGAGCAAAAAAAAAAGGAAAAACTAAAACCCATAGAATTTTTAGGGTCAGCAAAAAAGAGAGAAATTTTGCTAGGGCTGATTTTGAGAGCAGATGAGTGGTAATTAACGTAAATCTAACAACTTAACTCTAGTTTTTATTAAGATTTTGCAGAATTTTGTGCACAATAACTTTGTCTGAAGAAACACTTATTCATTTATTAGAATTACATTGTTTATCCAGGGATGTCCCCCCCCCCCCCCGTAAAAACAAGGGTGCCCCGCCTAAATATCGCAAAGACCCCCTCAAAGGCAAGAGCTCCTCCCCCCAAAAAAATTAAATACCCCTCAAATCAACTCTTCCCCTTAAAAATTTTAATTGCTGTCGTTTGTCCCACAAGCCCCCCTAGGTGGGCACCTCTGATTTACCCCAAAGTATTTTGAGATGTCACAACACTGGGTAATAATTTCATTGAACAAGTATGACTAGTTTAAGGAAAACAATTACAATTTACTAATGTCTAAACAGTGAATACATAAACTAAAAGTTGTGCTAAATATTTTTTTGTAAACAAATATACAAAGGAAAACAAATAATTATGTTATTTGCTGAAAATTTTGACATTTCTGCTTTTTTATAAAAGCCCCTGCCCCCGAATCTCGAATTGCTGCCACTGATGAAGGTAAGACCTCATTCAACCACCACCATCAACTCTGCCTGTCTCTCAGGATGGCAGTTTAACAAGGTACGAATGTTATAGTTTGAGACAGATTTTTTTGACAGCTGTGTAAAAAAGGGGCTTTGACCTAATGGTAAAAACCGGATAAAACCACCAACTGTCAAAAACTTGCCAACCCTGGGTATTCGGTATTCAGTCCGAATTTCAATGAAGCATCTAGTATTTGCCAAAATGTGGTGTTCCTTGCATCCTTAGAGTTAATTAAATTTGATAAAGGACCTAAACAAGAAATATTTCAAAACATATAAAATGTTAGCATTTATTAGCAATATAAAATTTTTCGACTCAAATAGTAATCATAGCGATACTCCAACTGTTCATTATGGTGCTCAGAAACTTGTTAGGAATCATCAGTCTGTAACAGCTATAACAAAGTTGAAGGTAGTGAAACTCTTAAAAGGTGAGACTACCATCACTCTGGTAGCTAAATTTAAATTTATCATACTAGCAAGGCGGCTCCATCTAGGAAAGTAAAGGAGTGTAATTGTGAGCAACTTACACTCCTTTACTTTCACTCCTTTAATTGTGAGCATACAATGAAACAGTTATCAAGCAGCTTTTTACGGCATTCACTCTTGGTTGGGGATCATCTATCTTGAATGGCCATCACACAACTTGAGGTAGGTAATTTCTCATAAGCTGCATTCACATAGTATTTTTGTAACCTGTTCATGGAGCGGCTATTCTTTGCATTTCTGTACCTGTAGAAATGTACCTGTGATTACAGATCTATTTACCTCCTACTTGAGACTGGAGTTTTTGCTGTTTTTTTTTAAAAACTCAGAATGCAATTCAGGAACTTGTTTCTGTTGCTAGGTAAAACCACTTTCCAGGTACAGCCTTTTTTCACATGAGGACTTTTTCTTTCTTGCAAATTCTTTTTCCCATAGCTAATGGGGGGATTAGCAAGACATAAAAGTGCCTTCTAAATGGGGCTATTGAAGCTGAAATAACCTTCAGACTGATAGCTAAATGAAAAACGGCAGAAAGCTGTAAGTGATCTGGAATTGTTTTGAATTATAAAAAATATCATTGATGTGAAAATTATGAGCAAGTAGTAGCTGGATCTTGTTTGAAATATTGCTTATTAGTTTATTACTTTTTCCTTGTTTTTGAAAACACTAAAACTGAAAATATTTTTTTTTTAGTTGGTGATGTATCCTATGTTGAACTTTTTGAGGATGAGAGTGGAAAATTCAGAGGTTGTGGGTAAGATATTTTTTATGCATTTGAAAATTTCGAATATTATTATTAAAATAAAATAAATTGGTTGAAAAATTAAGCTTTGTTATTATACACAAAGCTGCCAACTGCTACAAAAAAAATCATAGTTTCTACGAAATAGAGCTTTAAACTATGATGCAATGAAAGTGTCCAAAACTTAAGATTTTCTGTTTTTTTTAAACTGTAATCCCAAGAAAAAAACTGAATGCACCCCCCCCCCCTCCCATAAACTGCATGCAAACTAGACCATTAAGTTCAAAAAATAACTTCTACACATGCGTTGACAATCTCTGCGCATTAAATGTAAGGCCAGCCAGCGAATCCCGAAGAAGCAAACTATCCGTTTTAGCTATGTCTCTTCCTGCATTCATCATGCCTATAACAAATGAACAGGCAGCACATGCGTGGAAACGAATTTGCAACTACATACCGATGGATCTCTAGCCAATAACGCCCATCTGCTTTTAAACTGAAGTGAAGACAATGTTTACACCTCGTTTCATCTCATGGTAACTAACACGCATCGCTCTATCAAAGTCGCATGGTGGTTTTGATTTATGCTGTATTTTGGTGGAAAGCAAGGGTTTACTGTATTTAATTCTTTGAGTGGTTTGCGTTTTCCCTTCCTGTATATCTGCTGTTACTTTGACTTTCTATTGAATAAAATTGAAGAAGGGCCTTGTAAAAAAAATTTAAGCCGCAGAAAATTCTTGAAACTTGATTAGTATGGCGCTGAAATCATCCAACTAATGCCAAACAGAAGTGATGTCATAAGTAGTTGCATCATTGAAGACCTGCCTGGATATATGTTACTCAATTACTTAGATTTCTTATTCAGTGAGTATGAAATTTAGAAAAGTGTCTTTGTATGCAGGATAACTTTATATCAAGGTCTGACTGTGTTTGACATTCTGGTTCATAGCACGTATGTTAGTATTATGACAAAGTAGATGCTATTAATCTGATAGATAAACCACAACCCCAGCTATAGATAGAATTATTTAAAGTTTTTGATCTACAAAGATAACTTTACAATATGTTAAATCCTGTTAATTGAGAACTGAATTCTCTTTTCAATTTTAAAATTAATAATCATAAAACTCATAGCATAGCTGTGTTATTTATTCTTCAGCAACCAATCCTTAATTGCAAAACTTTTTTTGGTCAAAACGATTCTAATTTTTTCTTTTTTTACTTTAGGATTGTTGAATTTAAAGAAGCATCATCTGTGCAGAAAGCTGTGGATCTTTTACATAGATATGAGTTTAAGTCACGTCAGCTTGTTGTCAAAGAAGTAAATCCCTTTAATAATGTTAATTATTAAGTTATACACTAAATGCTAAAAAGTATCCAGTTTCTTCCTTGTATGTTCAGTCGTGTTTCAAATTTGCATTAAAACATTTATGAATTTATTAAAAACCGAGGCTTTGCTTGATTTTTAAATATTTTGTTTGGCTAAGATGATAGAGTATTTAAAATTTTTTATTTTTTTAAACCTTCAGGATTTTGATGTGGATCGTGACAAGACTGGTAAACCATTAGGACGTAGCCGTGGTGGTGGAGGAGGAGGAGGAATGAATAACATGGATCGAGATCGTGATGATTTTGGTGGACTTGGAGGCATGGGAAATCTTGGAAACAATAACACACCCCAGTACACTACCTATGGCTTAAGTCCCCAGTTTTTAGATGCACTAGGCATCAAAGGACCTTTGACGTGTCGAGTTTTTGTTGCTAATGTAAGATGAATAAAATTATCAATTGAATTGACAGTTATGAACGTATATTTGAAATAGTTAATAGATTGTGTTGATATTTTGATTATGATTATTTTTTGCTTCTTAGATTTGACTGAATGAAAATACATTTTTGAGATTTTAAAATTATTAATTTTGAATTATGACATAGATGTCTGATCATAAATAGGCATGTGATGTTTATTTAGCATGGTAATTTTTATCTCTGCAGTTAATGTGTTCTCTTGCTTTCAGCTGGACTATAAGGTTACTACACAGAAATTAGAAGAAGTTTTTAAATTAGCTGGAAGAGTTGTGAAGATTGATTTGAAAAGAGATGAAGATGGTAACAGTAAAGGTCATGGAACTATTGAAATGGGACATCCTGTTGAAGCTGTTCAAGCAATTTGTATCCTTTTGTTTTTTTAATCTATTTATAATTATTTTTTCAAAAAGTCTTCTGTTTAGCACTTACTTGCCATTAATAAATCTTAAGTTATGTTTTTATAATAAATAATGTATAACTGTCTTCCATGGTTTCTAAAGTATGAAATTTGTTTTTAATTCGATATCAAAATCTGATAGCATCTGCCTCTATAAAACTTGCTGTTTTTTGTTTACTATGTTTCTATCACTTGAACATTAATATTCTCCTTCTGTTTAAGTCAAAGAAATGTTAGGTGTTACACTTTTTTTTTTTTTTTCATTTTTTGTATGTAGCTTTTCCTAAAATTTTAGTTATCATATTAATATTATGTAAGTTAATTATTAATTTTAAAGGTAACTTTTTCAAATAACTGAGATTTCAATCGTTTTGCATCCTGCTTATATTTCAATCATTTGAAAGAGTGAAAGTTGTTTTGATATATGCAGGTTTAAAATGACTAGTTTTGTTATTTATTCTGAGAATTTATTTTTTGTTAATTCAATTTTAGAATAATAAGCACTTAATTGCTAAATTCTTTTATTAGTTTTTAATATAAAATGATTTTGAAGTCTCTAAATAATAATAATAAAAAAAACCTCTAAAAACCTTATGATTCCTTCTTTGCCATCAAACATAATATCATTATTGACAAAATTTGAAGATTCTTTTGTTCTGGAAATCCATTTTAGAGTAAATACTTTTATTCAGTATTTTTTGTGATTAAAAGAGTATTATTGTGTATCATATTGGAAATTTTCCCGAGGAAAAAAACGTTGCATATATTTATCTTTACCTAATATTTTTTTAAGCCGGAAAAAAAATTTGAATTCACCGTAATTTCTTTTTTATAAAAATAAAGAAAATTCGCTAAAAATATTTCGCTTTTTCATAAAATGCAGACTTAAAAAATAAAACCTGAATTGATTCCTGCTGTTTATTGTTGCCTTTTTTGTTATTACTCTTCAAAATATCCTTGCCTGTGGAATGAAATTTCTTTAATCTGATCAAAGCTATGTTTAATGGGCAGAAGTTTTATAACAGAACAATGAGTGTGAGAATGGTAAGTTTTGTTTTTTTCATTGTATTTGTTTAATTTCCTTTTTATAAATCCTATTTGTGGGTATATTTATATTTTCTATTTTTTAGGATAAAAAGCACAAAGATGATGGGGAGGATAAGCGGTTGCCTGGTAAATAAATATATATTTTAACTTTGTATTTATACATGCTTAGTATTTATTTTAATACATTTATGCATATTTTTAGAGGGTTTGCAAAGTGTTGGCAAAGGACTGGGTGCTAATGGTCTTCCACTTCATTTATCAAGTAAGTTATCAATAAAGTTATTGATCTTCATGTAATTGTCTATCTTGTAGGCAAAAAAAAAGTTGACATTTTTGTGACTACGCTGCCACTGTATGCTTAAATGAGTATTTGCTACTTTTTTGGTTAGGCAACTTTTTATAGCAACTTTCGTTAATGTGACTTTTGCTGACGTAATAGAAAAAAACTGAAAATCTCGTACAAAATATATTTAGTTATTTTTTTTCTGTCTTTACATATGTAGTAAATAATGTTGTTAATGTTAATTCAAATGTTATTTTTTAAAAATTAGTGAAACTTATTCTTGATTTCATTTAAATTATAAAGTCATAAAAATGTATGTAGATTTTGTTAAAGAATCAAAAATTTTCAATTTCAGATTCTTCTGCTGTAAATAACATGGCAACCAGTGGGTTGACACCTGTGGGTGGTCTTGGAGGCGTTGGAGCTGGCAGTCTTGGTCTCATGCCAAATCAAATGACATCAAGTGTCGTTGGTGCCAGTGCTACTGGCATTCCCGGCCTTGCTGGTATTGGTATGGGAATTCAAGAAAGGAACTTCTCCAATCTTAATGCCGGTGTTGGTGTAGGTGGTGTTGGTCAAAGTTTAGGTCTGGGAAGTACAGGAGCTGCTGGCCTTGGCAATCCAAGCTTGCTACCTGGAGGACTAGGTACTATGTCTAACACTCCAGGTGGTCTTGGAGCTGGTGGTCTTGGTGGAGGACTTGGAACGTCTCTTACTGGAGGACTTGGAGGGACTGGATTATCTCTAGGAGCCACTGCTGTTGGTGGTGCTGCTGGACTTGGATATAGTGATTATGATAGATCATTTGACAGAGCTGATGATGGTTATCGCAATAGTCGAAGTTCGGATACCATTGTTGTGAGAAATGTAAGCTTTATTTATTATTGTCCTTTTTATGTCACTAGTTGGTATATAGAATGTTTCTGTTAAAAGCTCAGTAGAATACTATAGTATCTTAATATTTTCTTAAGATTTATTAAAAAGATGCCTGTAATGTTAAATCTCTGTTTAGTTTTCAAAACAAACTTCAGTGTTTTAAAAATTATTTTTTGTATTTAATATTTTAAGCTACTGCGAATTTTAAAATGCTTACCTTGGATTAGGCTGGTGCAGTTAAATGGTCGTACAACAAAGAAAAGGCTATAGCTTTGAAATGAGTGTTGAAACTGGCAGAAATATATTTATTCTAGCTTTCTATTAAATTTGCATTGACAAAATGACATCAAAGATAAATGCTTTAATTGAAAAAAGCAGCCAATTAGTTTTTTTTTTTATTTTTTTTTTTGCAGCAATAAATTTTTAAAGTATCAGGGATGCAGAAAAATTTTCCTCTTTTTTTGCCTCATGCAAGTCTCAGCAATACTATTTTTCTTAGAATATGTCCAATTTTTCTTAATTGTCCTCTACCATTTTCTTTTTCTTTCTATTTTCCCTTCTTAGATTTCATCCACCACGAATTCTACAAAAAACTTATGTTTGGAAAAATTCTAATGCCAAACACATGCTTTTCCCAAAATTACATGTCTTGTTTGAGATTTAAATCATTTTGCATTCCAAAAAAATTTCAAATACTTAAAGAGGGTTTTTTAACGTATGTTGCCGTGTGTCTGCTTATTTTATTCATTATTATATATTATTTCTTAAATTTTTGTCAAAAAGATTTATTAAACTTGCTACATAAATCATTGTTTAAAACTAACGGTTGAATGATGATAAGAATAATGTCCGTGTTTCGAACAAAGAAAGGTACTAGTTAATTTTGAAGTATGTTTAAATACTTGATGCATATTTCTGTTATATGGATTGCAATTAATTTTGTTATATTTCGTGTGTTTTATGTTTCCTAAAAAATGTAACTTTTGAAAAAAGACATTTTTTTCCAACTTTTTCGAAAAAAAAAACTGGTTTTCATCTATCGCCTCACAAATAATACTAATGTACTCCACTCAAAAGAATTTGGGGAACAATGGAAAAAATGAAGTAAATTATTGCAATTTTCCATGCTTTTTTTTTCTGGTCATGAACGTTGAGTTATTATGAAGTTTTTATTTTCTTTCTACTGCTCTTCAATTTTCGAATGCTTAATTTTATGAATGCTAAGCATTTGTATAAATAGATTAAAACCATACGTACACCACTAATTTTTTTGAGTAGTATTTTCATGCTTTAGATTTGTTTCACTATTAGATTGCTTTACTTCTCCCTGTAAATGCTTTTAATTTAACTTAGGATTTTTTAAATTCTCAAGTATTTTATTTTTAGCTCCCGATGACTTACACATGGCAAAATCTTCGTGACAGGTTTCGTGAAATAGGTAAGTTTTTATTTAACTGTAACTTACCGTAGTTTATCATTATTGCATGAAGTTTTTTATTTGTTTTACTGCAAATTGCAATATTTAAATTTATAGCATCATTTTTTCAAAGTAATTAATTTTTTTTTTTTTTTTGAAATTTAATAGATTTTTGTTCAAATTTAAAAAGGTAAGTTACAGCGTATTATAATCTGATTTAGAGCTGAGAGCTAGTGATGTTCTATTACCAGGCTTGCCACAATCCATATTGTTTTGCAAGTATTCAACCACTATATTACGTGTCAAGTAATGACTAATTTTTTGTTGCAGGTGACATTCGTTACACTGAAATGAAAGGACGTGGCACTGCAATTGTGCGTTTCACATCAGAACGAGATGCACAGCGTGCAGTTGGTATCCTTTTTAAAAAACAAGTATAATATATATATGTGATTAAAAAATAGTTTTTAATATTTTTGAATTTTGCTGTTTTAAGTATATGTATTTTATTTTATTTATTTTTTTTTAAAGTTGTGTTACTATAATAAGTTTAGCATTAAATTTTTTATTTTAACTGGGTTTCATTTGGTTTTAGGCATTATTTTTTCTCTAGAAAATTTATTAAAAGTTAATGTATTTTTAAATGCATTAAGCCATTTATTATTGATTGTTTAATTTTCTCATTGAATCATACCTAAATTCTCTTTGTTATCTATCCATTGTTAACACCCCTATTGTGTTCACACAATTAAAAGGAATTGTATTTTACAACCAGTAAAATAAACTTATAAACTCCTATTGTCTTTCTTGACGTAGGCTGCCTGCAGCCCTAGTGCCCATTACATTTTTATTCTCTTTTATTATACTTACTCTGTTGGTGGGTGGGTAAGCAACACTTTTCAATAGTTGCCAAAAACAAAAAAAACCGGTAAACATAACATTATTTTTGTTAATGATGTTAACCAAGGAATTTTAATGCTGAACCTAAGCTAGTCTAGATTTAGATTTTTTTATTTCTTATTTATATTGTTTTTTTAGGGCCCTGGAGCTCTAATAAGATGTACTATTAACTATTATAGGCTTTATTAACTATTATTGGAGTCAAAACTCCAGTATTCATGTTTTTCTACCGTTAACCATTATTAGATTTATTTTTAACCTGTCCGGTATTTGCCACTCTATCATATTAATATTTCAGACAGTAGTCTAAATATTTCAAATTTAATTTAGTTTTATGCCACTTATTAATAGATCTTTCACGTTGGTGCTTGTTTTAGAGAACTTTTAAAGGTTAAATATAGTCATTATTAGTCATATTTGAATACTGTGCCAACTCGAAACCCTTACCATCAGCTGCTTATAATCTGCCATGATTTTTGATTTGAAATCACAAAGTAGTGGATACAATTTAAGATTAATTTCAAAATCTACTGGACTTTTAACCCTTTCAAGCATACAAAAAACTTCCAAAAGTGTTTCATTTTTATTTTTTTTTATTTGCAGTGAAAGTAACAAAAATGAAACAAACATAATATGTTAATCATAGTATATAATTCAATTAAACACTATAATAGAATTTATTTACTATAAATTATTATTTTTGATAAAGTTATTACTTGCAGCATGGTATTCTGAAACAAGTTTAAATTCTTCCTAAAAACAAATGTCAGTGGATCCAATGTGTTATTATGTATTTCTCGAACTGTAATTTCCTGCTCGATGCCAAATCCATTCTCTGATGCAATTTTTGCTTGAAATACTATCTGTGCCATATTTTAGGGTCTTTATAAAATAAAAGTTTAAAAAATCTTACAAAGAATTTCTAACCATCCTCATGAGAGTAGTGTTCTTTGGAAGTTCTGTTTTTAAGTGTGTGGTTAAAACTTATTAGGGCCTTATTATCCCAATGTTTGAGAGAATTTCTAAATCCCTAAATAACTTGCAAAAGTTGTAATTGGAGAAAGATGCTTCACAAAAATTGTTAGAAAAAGGAATTAATTTACAAAATTATAAATTTGAAGCATGAATGCATTTCTTAAATGCTTGATTTTCATCACTAAGCTTAAGCTCCTATATTATCTATGTAGAATTATTTCCTCAAAATTTTCCGACTTAGTTTATTTTTCTAGGGTTCTCTTTTATAAAAATGTTTTTTGAAAAAGCTTCTGGACAAACCTTCTTGTAATATTTCTTTTTTTTTTTTTCCTTTACTTGAGTCCTGTACATATCAATAAGAAGAATGTATATATTAATACTTATTTTATGTGAAGATTTTTGTATAATGTATGGTTTTGTATAATTTTTAATATGCATATGTATGATCCTTGATTAATGTTCAGATCATATGAGGGGAGCTCGCATTGAAGGACGTGTTCTTGATGTTTCATTGTATTGAGATTTCTACTTCCATTTGCTTGATGACCATTTTGATTCCTTATTTCAACTTTTATATTCTTCTTCGTTTGCTCTTAATATTTTGAAGAAGTTTCTTTACGTTTCAAGACTCGCTTCTTTCACAAGTGAACTTTGTTTTAAATCATATATTTAAAAATAGACTGCTCATCTTCCATGTTGGTTGCTGCATCTTTTCAAGCTTTTACTGGAAGTTTTCGAGAACTGTTAATCTATGCAAAATTTTATTTACTGAGTTCTTTGTTTTGTGAAAAATTACAATTTTCATATTTTTAAATATTCTTGTTATCCGTGTAGTTATTCTATCGAAGTTGTATGGAATGCAAATAGATTGCTCTACCTCGTCTCTTTAGTTAATCGTAATTCATTCGCACATTAAATAATTGAGGGTCTCTTTTTCTTAATAAATGGTGGGTTGCATCATTCCATGTAGTTCTAGACATGTACTAGACCATTTGTATTTTAAATTTTTTGTGAAATAAAGTACTCATTCATCTGTCTGTTCATGCTTGCATTTTTTTTTTTTAAATTCAAGTCGACATAATCATTTCAAACGAAAGAAAGGCTTTTGTGCTTTTTCTTCATTTTTTAAACTAGAACCTTTCGAAACTCAATTTTTTATTTGGTTTTTTGGAAGGAAAAAAAATGCAAACTTTGATTTGTTAAAGCATATTTGAAACATATGGCATCTGCTTTTGATTTGGTGATTATGAAATGAATGGATGTTTGGTTGGCATGATTATATGTTGGATGCCTTAAAAGTAATTTTAAGAATCCCGTGTTTCAAATTTTTATTCTCATTTATATTATTATTTAGGGTTATGCTTCTATTTACTCAGTTAGTATTTTTAACAAAGATATTTTAAATGTTGGTATTTTTCTAAATTTTGTTTCCAAAGAGTTTCAAACTTAGCAATGCTGATCAGCTTCAAGAGCTGTCCAAGGTGTATGTTTGACCAATAAAGGCATAATGATTACCAGAAAATGAGATTTTCTTAGTGCTTAAATTATTAATTTCAGTTTATCACTCTTAGCTAAATCTAGTGTTTTTGTAATTCACAGTCAAATGAAATTTATATTTTTGTTTTCGATTAAAATTTCTCTGCTGTTCAATTATTCACTTCAGGTCAATTATATTTGGAGATAATGCGTAAATAAAGTTGCATTTCAGTATCTTAATCTATACTCATTATCATATTGAAATAGTGCAGTTTTCAGTACATTTTATTCATTCTCAAAAAGTGAAGCAACATTTTCATGATCAGTTCTCTTAATAGCCATTCAATTAGGTAGTTTCAGTGCTTTCATTCAAATTTAGATATTTGATGTGAAAGTAGGATTTGATTTTTATTACAAATTTTCCAGCTTATCTGAAGTCAAGCAATAGTTAAAAAGTTGTAATTGTAATCATTTTAAAGTTGGGAATATTTTCATTCTTTAAAGTCAATTGCTCTTAGTTTGCCCAAATGTGGGAAGAAAATATGAAGGTTCATTTTTAGAAGCATGTCATTTATTTACATCACCCTGAACTGGAATTTGAAAAGCCTTACAAGGAAGTATTTCGTTATAAATCTGTGTCCTATGAATTTTCAGTTTTGTGAAGATCAAAAGCTATTTAATAAGCTGAAGATTGACTTCCATACTTTAAACTTTAAAGACAAAAGTTGAAATTTCCGTGCAAGTAAAACTCCATTTTAATTCCAAAATATGTTTTCAAATATGTCTAATTTCTTGTCAAAAGTTATTCAGCCAATATTGTTTAATGAAATGATTTTATAAAAAATAGGCAATTTGGATTTACAAGTACTAAAGGATTTTTCTTGATTGATATTTATTTTTTAAATGATTCCATTATTCTTCTGGGAAATACAAGATTTGGAGAATGTTTTTCAACCTTTCCTCTAAGTTTAGAAGTCAGTCTCCAGCATTTTCCATTGTTCAAGAAATCCATAATTTGCTATTCTAGGTTTTCAATTTTATAGTTGCATTGCTTTTTTAAAGTTTAATCTTTTATTTTTCATTTGTACTATCAACTGATAAAATAAAATCAGTATGAACTATCATTTATTTGTTGGTTTTTAAACATTTTTATTTTTTGGTGGGTTTTAATGTTTTCTTGAGCATCAGATGTGTATTAAGGTGTAACAATTTAGTTTCTATTACCTTTTGTATGCCTCCAAAGATAAGTTTTCTCAGGGTAATTTTCTTCAAATGAGCAGTTTAGAATTTAAGGGTTATCTGCATATTTATGGATTTGTAGAATTTGTTATCTAAGAAATGGTTATCTTTTTGAAGATCAAGCTGTTCCAGAAACATTCCTCTCCAGTTTTAATTTTTCAAATGATATTTTCTTCAAAATACAAAATTAAGTGTTGTCTACTTATTCTACCTTCAAATTCATGCATTCCTATTTTGTTCAAAATATGAATCTGCTCATCTGGAGATGTGGGGCTTGAACATTACATGGTAAGTGCTTTTAATGCTTATCAACTGAAGGTGATATAATTTCATGTTATAAGATATTTAGCTGCTCAAAAAAAAAAAAAAAAGAGTAAGAACCAAAAATAAGAAATAAAACACAATTTTGTTGCTGAAAATAGATTGTCACAAACAACACCTATTGCATACACGTCTTTCTCAGTTAGAAGGCACACCTTTCTCAGTGGCTTACACATTGAAAAAGGTTTGACATCTTGTAACTCTAAAACAAATGTATCCAATACTTTGCATTTTTTATGGTTTTGTTAACATTGGTTTTATAAATATGAAGCAAAATTATTCTGCATTTAAAATTAGTATGGAAAAATTTAATTTGCACTCATGTTTACAGTAGTGGCAAGTTTTTTTTTTTTTTTTTTTTTTCAATCTTAAACAGGATATCTACTAATCTGCTGATCCAAAATTTCAGTACATTTTCTGCATTTCCAATATGACATTAAAAAATTTCCTATATCATATAACAAAAAAATTGTCTCTTTGTCATAACAATGTAAAAAAAAAGAATTTTTTTTTTTAATTCTAAAGAATATTTCTGTAAGCTTGGTTCACACTAAAAAGCTTCCTCATAGTTTCCAAAAGTTTCACTGTTTTCAGGAAATTTTACCTGAGCCTACTATCTCCCCTGGGTCTTCCTTTACCTACAACCGTTTAACTAAAAAGAACATAGAATGATTGCTGCCAATCCCACCCACTTATGTTAAAGTTGCAAGCCTGTTTTGAAATTGGTTTCAAGAAATCGAAAGCAGCATGGATGGCAAAACATCGTCTATCATATTGGAACTATCCTAAGTGTTGGATATTTTCATTTTTTCATGAGAATAAGTTTTAAGTTGATACTAATTGAGTATTTTTTTGAGCAAAGTTTTGCCTAAAATATCTTTGATAAAAGGAACGAGAAATGGCCGATAACATTTTCTATTGTGAATACCACTACTCATAATTTGTTTGACTCAAGTGTTCATGCATAAAAATCAATTTCACTACTAAAGTGCATGTTACACATTTTCATTTTATTTTAGAACATTAATATAAGCACATAAAATATAAATGTAGCACATAAATCATCAGCTGCTCATTATTTAATATATTGGAACGTGGAAGAAAAAAAATCGTAACTTTTCATTAAAATAAGGACAGCTTTGCGCAAACTGTATAAGGGTCATTTTACAAAAAACACGCTTTTTTAGGTCCAGGGTATTAGTTTCAAAAATATTTATTTTTAAACACTTTTTTTATGATGTTTAGAAAAGAATAACAAATTTTTAAAATGATCAATACAAATTAATGTTTTAATATTTTTTAAATGTTTTTTTTTTTGCCTCTGTGACGCGTCTCAACACATTTCTTCCCATGTACTTTTTTATTTATTTACTCAATACAAAAAAATATATAGCATTAATAATCTTTTGAATCACTGTCATAGTATTTCTTGTATCCTCCGTTCAGGATTTAATTAAGTCATAGAATTTCCTATAGACGGCAGTACTGGCAGCTCATTACAGAGGTGTAGAATCACAACCTTTCAACTCTCCTTTTCATCCTTTTCAACTCTGGGTCTTCATAGTGAAGCTAAATAACTTAGTATGAAAGAATTTCAGCGTTATTCTCTTTGAAAACAAATAGGTCCTTAATTTTGTTTATCCTCCATTCTTGATTAAAAAAAGAAAGAATTGTTTGTGTACAAAAAAAAAAAAAAAAGTTAAAATTGAATCGCTTTTTTTAAAGTAAATTCTAAATAACATGTTGCGTTAACCCTAAATCAACACAATGTGCACAGAAAAACATAAGTATTTGTATCCTCCGTTACAGTATAGATGTAACGGAGGATATACCATCAGAGAGAAAATGGAGCATACAACTTTTTTAAAACCCATTTTTAGAAAGATGTGTACATTTTAATCAGTTCAAATCGTATTCCTCATACAAGATGCAAGTTTATTTGGATAAAAAGTTTAAAAATAACATTTATAAAATATATATTTAATATCCGTTACCCTCGGTTCACATCCAAACTTTTAACTACAAAAGAAAGTTACATAATAACCAATAAAGAATGTGACTTACTATGTGAGAGTAAAACGGTGCCTAAAAGGAACAGTGTAAAGTAACTTTTAAAAAAATTGAAGATTTTTTTTTCTCATGAATTCCAACTTCAAAAACCTACATTTTTTGTATAATGCCCCATAAATACTATATTTTTAACCCCAACATACAATGGAAGGGGGTTATAAGTTTAGCGTATCTATCGTGTCTGTCTGTGGCACTCTAGCGCCTAAACGGATGGGCCGATTTTGAAAAAAAAAATTGTTCGGAAGGAAAGTTGATCGAGAGAGTGTTCTTAGCTAGGTTGCATCTTTGGATGACATCAGTTAAAGAAGATATTAATTAAAAACCTCTAAAAGGTTTTTTGCGATTTTTGCAGTGAAAACACTTTAAAAATTTTAAAACTTAATACCAAAATAAAGAGATTATTTTTCCGTGTCTGATAGAATGTGTTTGGAACTTCCATGTTTCATAGAATTCAAATCATTACAATTTTTTTAAAGCAGATTTTAATAACTGCTAAACCTTTATTCACGCGATTGATAACTGAATTCATTGTTGGCCGACAAGGAAATAAAACGCTATGATTTAACATTTTTATCTGTTGCTAATTTTTATTTAATAGCAAATAAAATACTTGAAATTGATTTTTAATAATTTAAGGCTTTTAAAAGGATCTTCAATTTTCCCTCTTGATTCTACAGTTACAAATCTGTCGGTTTTTTTTTTATTTTAGATTTATCGTTGCTTGTAAGCTATATTAAGACGAGTGATGGTGCAGGAACATTAAAAATGTTGATCCAGGAATCAGCGTTTGTACGGGTCATGGAAATTCTGGAAAGTCATGGGGAAAAAATAAGTGAATTTCAAAACTGGAAAAGTCATGGAAAATTGAAAATTTCATTCCAAGTCATGGAAATTTATTTAAAGTCACGGAAAAACGTCCTTGGCAAAGAGAAAGTAACAGTAGCTAAAAGATTATTAGAAATATTGAGTGATTTAACAGTATTGCACATAAAAGCTATTAAAACTGGATAATTGAGCAATCCCAAAAACAAATCTGAATTTTTAAATCTCAGTTCATCCACTTCCAGAGCTATGTCCAAGGGGAGGGATTTAGGGGTTTGACCCCTCCCCATTGGGGTATAAAAATATATGTCAAATAAAGAATGATTGACTTAAATTAACTTGAATTTGAAATTCTTGGTTTATCATTTTTTTTATTTTTTCCTTTCTCTCTCTGAAGTTTTTCTGTAACGTAACTCAGTAATTCTGTAATTATTTTCTCTAATTCATCTCAGTTGGACCTAAACGCTTGCATTTCTTTCTTTTTTAACTTAAAAAGTTTAACATGACATTCAAATGTTACCCGAGTAGCATCAACTCATCGGCCGATGATCGGCCGTTCATCGAAATCCGATCAAACTTTGATCGGTCGATGATCGGCCGATGATCGGATTCCGATGAGTTTTCATCGGAAATTGCTCCAATATGTCTCATCGGCAATAGTAGAATCCGATCATCGGATTTCGATGAATTTTGCTCCCTATACCGATGAGATTTGGAGCAATATACGAGCAGTGCTGTTCCGAGGCGATGAATTTTGGATAAAAATACGATGAGATTTGGAGCAATATACGAGCAGTGCTGTTCCGAGGCGATGAATTTTGGATGAAAATACGATGAAATTTGGAGCAATATACGAGCAGTGCTGTCGTTCCGAGGCGATGAATTTAGGATGAAAATACGATGAGAAGTAGTAACAACTACGATATAGGGACAAGCAAGGAGGGAAAAAAATAACAGTGGGAAGAGAACTTGCAGGAGGGGTATTTTCGAATGACGTCATTTGGGAATTACTTATTATATATTATTTTTTTAATAACTTGTTTAATTAATTTCTAATTTAACAACTTTTGATGAGCGTGATTCATGAGTTCAATTTTAATCGCTCTAGCCGGGAATCGAACCCTAGTCCTCTGGAATACGAGATTCATACGCTAACCACTAGACAAGTTATGCTCGCTCCATGGCGGAAAATAATGTATTAAATGGAAAATCATTTGTGGCGCCATCTATCGGGTGGTAAGGCCATGACAGATTTCTGAACGGAAAGTGAGAATTTTATTCAGTGAATATACTTATGGCGCCAGCTAGTGAAGAGTCGGAGTCGGTAATTTTGGGAGTCAGGAGTGGAATTGTTTTGGAGATAGAGAGAAATCATTCAAGAGTCGGAGTCTCATTTTGTTCGCAATTCCAGTGAGGTAATCGGCGTTTGAATCGTGGAGTTAAAGTTGAATTGATTTTGCAGCAAATTGAAGTAAACCCTTCCAAAATCCAGGAGTCGGATTCGGAGTCAAAGTCTCAGTCATTTTTAATCCGATTCTCAAACTTGAATGTTGATCCGTATAGCCTTACGTTTGATCAATAGTCGGATATTCAAATAATAAATTTTATCCTATTTTAACAGTTGGGAGATTTCCAAAAAATTTAGATTGGGAAAATTTTTATCGGAAAATTTAAACGACCTACTTTTTTTAAGATGAAATGTAACTCGGCAAATTTTCATCTGAAAATTTGATCGTTACGATCTCTTTTTCCGATGAAATGTAGCTCGGCAAATTTTCATCGGAAAATTTGATCGTTAAGATCTCTTTTTCCGATGAAATGTAGCTTAGCAAATTTTCATCGGAAAACTTGATCGTTACGATTTCGTTTTTCGATGAAATTTCGCTCGGAAAATTTTCATCGGAAAATTTGATCGTTACGATCTCTTTTTCCGATGAAATGCAGCTCGGCAAATTTTCATCGGAAAATTTTCATCGGAAAATTTGATCGTTACGATCTCTTTTTCCGATGAAATGCAGCTCGACAAATTTTCATCGGAAAATTTGATCGTTACGATCTCTTTTTCCGATGAAATGTAGCTCGGCAAATTTTCATCGGAAATTTTGATCGTTACGATCTCTTTTTCCGATGAAATGTCGCTCGGCAAATTTTCATCAGAAAATTTGATCGTAACGATATAGTTTTCCGATAAAAAACAGCTCATCGAAAACCGTTCTCGGATTCTGATCGCAACGATATCAACGTGCATTACGCGATGAGTTTAGGAGGAGTCGATGATCGGCCGAGCAAAATCCGATGAGTTAATGCTACCTGGGTACGTATTTTACTATTGTTGAAGCTTTACCGACTGAAAAAATATTTTGGAAAAACGGTGGTGGTGAAACCGCTGAATGATTTACCAATACAAAGCATCAATATTGCTTATTGTAAGGAGGTAATGATGAATTTTGCATTTGTTGCAGCTATGAAGATGTATTAGTGATTGTGTTTAGTCATGTAATTGGCATCTAAAATAAGCTCGTTCTTGTTTATTTTACGAGTAATTACGTATTAAGCATTATTTCAGAACATAAAATTTTATATCTACATAATATAAAATTAAGTCTCCAAAAAGCATCTGTTTGAACGCGCAAAACTCAAGAACTACCTGGCCGATTTCGCTGAAAATTTCACATTATCTTTCTTTTAGCACCAGAAAGGTTTACAGACCAGTTCGGAAAAAATTCGACAGTAGTTCTTTTTTTATTCCAATTTAGTTTTCACATAAATTCCCGAATATAAGGGTGAAAAATTACTTACACATATTAATGTTACATAGAGTTGGAAAGGGCAGAGTTTTATGTGTTCTATGCAATCTGTTTCAATGCTCTAACTTCATTACAGCAGGAATTATTTGTTTTTAGCTCGAATTTTTTTAGGCTTAGCTGAAATTCAGGCACTAATTATTTCATTACATCTATCAATAAAAAGTGAAGGAATTGTCCCACAGTTTTCTTTTTGACATCATTGAAAAAAGAGATATTTTTTACTCCAGATCCATCTTGACCTATGGTCGAAAAACGAAGCTTCTATCTCGAAAGGAAAAATATTTACAAGCCTTTTTATGTCTATTCAAATTGTTAATTTCTTAAAAGTATTTTAATATCTGTCGTTTTTGTTTGGGAGGGAAATTTTGCATGATGTTTTTTTTTATTGATTTAGTTAAGCCTGATTGTTGAATATACGTCACTTGATGCAATTTTTATTTTCGAAGTAGACCGGGCAACACAGCTAGTACATTCTATGTTATAAATGAATTTGTGGAGAGTTTTTAATACATGTTGCAATAAACCGCATAGTAAACAGATTTAATTAAAAAACAAAAAACAAGGTTTGATTACAGTGAACTTGTGAAATGAAGGAATACTTTGATCACGTGTGCAGCCAGAATTATCCTTTCTAGGGAAAGAAGGGGGGGGGGGGGGGTACAGCAGTACTTACAGGTGCTAAACGCCATACTGGGATCGACAATTTGTTGTAAAACTAAAGGTTGTGAGGGGTTGAATCCCCCCCCTCCACAGGCAAGATTAAAACCCCTCCCTTTATGAAATTCTGGACCTGGGCCTGTCCACTTCTGCTGCAGCCTCTCGTCTTTTTTTTTTTACAATGTGATTTTATTGCTTGCACTTCACTCATTTTGAATTTACCATTATTTTCAACACTTCTTATATTTTATATTCTGTTGTAGCGAACTTGCATATTCTTGATTTTGCCACACCCACTCAAAAAATGCAAATAATTGCATCCGAGTTCATTTCTATCCTTGTAAAGACTTTATTATTAAATTTATCAGTGTTAATCTTAATTTTTTGAAGGTTTTAGAAAAGAAAGATGTTTAGTAAGACGATAGCTAGCGTAATACCGAAATAAGGAATTTCTAATGCTCTAAAACAGTAGTGCCTGACATACGGCCCGCGAAACTCAATGTCAGGAATCAAACACTATGTTCTGAAATTTCTGAACCTAATTTATATGCATTTGAAAATGTGCAGGTAAGTAAACAAGTACATTTAAATCAGAAGATTTATTCACTACAAATTTTTTTTTTTAAATAAATAAATATCTGGTTTAGGAACATGAATTTACTACAGAATGTGACTTTAAAGAACCAAAATAAATACTCTCACGTTATGTGGATGATTAAATGCATTGTTGACACTAAAAGACCACTATTGAAGCAAATTTACTGAAACTTATTAATGATTCATTCCACCTTTTTTCCATTCATTATTATTCTGCTTGTTTATTAAAACAAATTAGACATTAAACATCATTACCTTCCATTCACTGTATTTTTATTTAAATTTATGTGGTGAAGACAAATAAGAATAGCTTAGTTTTTTTTTTTTTTTGGTTTACACTGATATTTTTTCAATCACAAGTAAGTGCTTCGATGAGGTACTGGCATTCATGTAAAAGTTTTGCGAATGCTCATTTCCGAAAATTGGCAAGTTTGATATTAAATTGTACTATTCTCTTCTTGTAATAAGGTCATGAAAATTTTTATGAAGTCATGGAATTTTTTATCCAAATAGAGTATAAACCCTAAGGGATACGCATCCGGATCATTAGTGTCTAGATGCACAGATAAGGACCTCGTTTTTTTTTCACCTGCTTCATTTACCCAAGTATAAAACTTGTCATAGAAGGTATTCCTGTCAAAGTTATAGCACTATTTTTTCAAAAAATTCATGTAAGGCGAACACAATTATGTATGATTTATTCTTTCAAGAAACCTCTTCTAAAATTGAGAGAGAGTTGGGAGAAATAGGACAGCGCTGCATTAATGCTTAAATAAAATGAAACATTATTTTGAGCTTGCTCGATAGATGTAGGAGCAAGGGTAAAAAGCTACTGCTGGACAGGCTAGAAATAACTTTTTACATTTTATTTTTGCACAAATGCAGCACTGATCCATTCCTCCCAACTTGCCCCTTTCGGTGAAATAACACAGCCGAAAACACTTTTAACAGTAAACAGAGAATTTAAAGTTCCCTTTTTTGAAGAATCCCAAGAAAAAACGAAATGAAGAGTAAGAATACGAATCCCAAATCAAGTACTAGCTGCGTCGCTCGGCCTTGCAGGGTCTACCTCGAAAGTAAAAGCTATGTCAAGTGACGCTTGCGTGTTCATCACTCAGTCTTGAAAAAAAAATCAGTAAAATTTTGCTGCAAATTGCGGAAAAATGACCAAAAAGTAAACATTTTAAATCCCCCAATTGCAGGAAAAGCCTTTAAAATGAAAGCAAGAATTTTACATAGTTCATATTCGAGAGAACCACTTCACGCTATAAATTTTAATTAAAGCATTGTTATGGAAAGTTGAGATGAAGCACTGAATAATAATTTGAATGGAGGAAAGCTTTCAAAAAATAGGAAATTTTATGTCAATCTATGTGTCATAATTAATAGTTTTTAATTGATATCTCTGCTAATTATTATCGGAGGGTTATGTTAAATAGCCAAACATAAGGAGGGGAAGATTACAAATCCATCAATACCTGGTTCGATGGTCGGTTCACTGTCTTTCGGGAGAAGTAACGCGGTTATAAATGACTACATACATAGATACATACGCCCAGTTTTTAATTATATAAGATTGAGAAATTAAAAAAAAATCCTGTCTCTATTTGGAAATAATAAAAAAAATTTTGTGCCAGTGTGGATTATTGTAGATAACAGTACGGTCATTTTGCTTCTCAGTCCACAACAATGAGACAGTCTATCCTAAAGTATTTTCTCAGCAGTTCATCAAAAATTCCAATACAAATCTAATCTTTCCAGTATAAGAAAAAAAAGTTCCTGTTCGTTTCCAAAACTTGTTATTTGCTGTATCAGTAGACTAGACACCCTATTAAATTATTCTGCTATCTCTTTTTATAGAGCCCATTTACATAGAATAAAAGCAGGGCCTTGAACAAAAGCAACCCTTAATCTATGCTCTCTGATTTTTTCTTACATATAAAGGAAAATGAAAGGATAATGATTTGTTTTCGCACCTTGTTGCAACTAGGAACTTAGGAGATAGCTATGATTCATTTCCATTGCGAGAAAGTAACCTACTTTTCCATTCTTATAAAAATGTGCCTTAGGTTTGCTTAAACTGGAAATTCTCAAGTTAGGTATGATTTTGAAGATAATCATTCATAAATTACTGAATCTAAGTAAAAGTTTGATAATACTGCAAGATATACAAAAAAATACTTACAAAAAAAATTCAATCCAAAAAAAAAAGCCAAAGGAGTGAGAAATGAACATAATTTGTTTTTATATGCAAAAAAAAACAGACATCTAAATGTATTACAGTTGATGCTCAATATAACAACAACTGTAATCCAAACGAAATCTTTTTTTTTTAATACAGGAATAGTTTTTGCTCCAGAATAGTATTAGCATTTTTTTTTTTTTTAATTAAGAAAAGGCGATATATTTTTTTTCTTTTAAATAATCGAGGTTTCTTGGGGATCCTAAACCTAGACCTTGTACTAAATCTGACTTCATACACATTCAAGGATTATAAAATGATCTTACCTTAGTTCTACTTGCCACAAAGAACAATAGATCATGTGACTTTCAATCCATCACAAAGCTGATGTCAAGCCACACCAAAGTGAAATCCTAAAGGCATTTTGATTTCTTAAATTAAAAAAAATAATGCTGTATTACAAGGATTTGATGCATAATTAACTTTTTCGACTTGCAACACCCTATGAAGATTTAAAATTTTCTCACGGTACCCTAGTCCATCTCTATTATGTAAACAATTAAGAAGTCATTATTTTCAGGGGTTTTGAACCACATATGCGCACAGTTCATGCAGTATATGCAGAACAGGTTCATATCCTCCTCCAAAATACTCCAATTTTATAATATAAGGACAACAGAGGGTTAATAAGGCAAACGATGGTCGTATCGTACTACAATCTAATTTTCTAGGTTATCAAATCTCTGGAAAAAATGACGGCATACAAACAATTTTTCTTTTTGAATTCGTGAACTACATAATTTAGGTTTCAAGAACAGTCAGCAACTTTTTATTCTAGTTTAACTTCAGGGAACCATGTAGTGTGTACTGTAAAAACAAAATTATAAAAAATATAAGGTCTGTTGATTTTGACATCACTCTTCTGCAACAAATTTTTGCTGGTAGCTAAAAATGGCTTTTGATAACACTTATCATCAGTCGGGCTTTTTCATGACGATTTAAGAGGATTTAGTGAATTTTTGTTACACTGTATTAAAAAATGAAGGATTTCCATTCGGATCAACCAGGCATTATTTGGCGCACTCACCTTACTTGTTATAGATTGATACCACGGACATTTTGCAGCACCCCAGACTGCCTTGGCACCAAGTTTGAAAACCCCTGGCATAATTAATATTGCATGGCTAGCCAACTCATAGATGCATAAAATTTGCTCATTTTAGCTATTTTTCTCTTTTATGCATTAATCACTATTTCTTACATATTTCAAAATACAACTGCATCCATCTCTAAAAAACTTGCCATTTTTTATCTATTATGTGTTTTTTCTTCTTGAAAATCATAATTTTATTTTTACCACTATTTTTAACTTCTTACATTTTATAATCTGCAATAAAGGTTTGTATGCTCGTCATTATGCCGCACCCATTCCTAAATTTCAATCTAATAGCATCTGAGTTTTTTTAAGAAAGTAGAATAATTCTTATAATAATTTGAATTAATTTTTACCAGTTTTTCAATTTTTCAAATCTTTATAAATCTAAGATGTTCTAAAATCTTTTTTGATAAACCTTAGAAGTTAGTTTTGAAAATGAAATTAGTCAATAGTACTGACTCAAAATTCTGACTTTATATTTCATTAATTTTAAACCTTTCTTGAATTTAAAGGGATTATATCAGTTGATTGAATAAGTAAATACTAGGCACTATTAACTTCTATCATTTACCTTTATACTTCATTCTTAATTTTTTGGACTACTAATTAAATTTGAGAACTTCCGATCAGTTGAGATAGTGGTGTGGGCATAAAAGTTTTACTGATGCCCATCTTCAAACTAGTATGTTGTGGCCATCATGAAACTCTTGCTTGGCAAGGAAGCAATATTCCCAACAGAGCTAAAATTACGCATACAAAAAACTAGACAACCTTCCTAATTTCCGAATTATTGCAAAAGCGAAGCAAAGAGCAAAATTGAAAGTTATTTTAAAAGCCTTGCTTGAATTAATTACAAATATTTTATTTGTTTACAAACATAACATGGCAACGTTAAGAATTTTAAATCATTGTGATATTATTTTTGATCATTTTCCAACAATTAAAATCAAATGAAATATGCAGACGCAGTCTATTGCAGTTTATCTTTCTTATTTTTGCATTACTTCTTGAGATATAGCACTTGCATTGAAAAAGAAATAATGTTTGATTAAAGCCAAAATAAAATAGAATCGGCTCTTGCACCCTCTACGGGCTACTGGTCCATAAGTTTTTGTTTCATTCCGTTTAATTTTTCTTGAGATACAGCAGTCACAGTGATGACAAAAAATGTTCGATACCTAAGTCCCTATTTGAGCTTTTAACACTAAAATTGAATCAGCACCTGTACCTGTTGGGGCAACATATGGACCAAATTTTGTTCGATTCTGCTTGTTACTTCCAGGGGAATAGTACCCACACATAACTCGAGAAACGTTCTATTGCTCCAAGGAATTCATGCCAAAAACTAATGAGCACAAGTTTGCATAGGGGCTCGTGTCGAATCTCGTTCAATTTCATGAGATTGTTTTTGCTATAGAGCGTACACAAAAAAAAGTTCACCCACATAGAGATACATACACAGACAAAGACATTTTCCAAAAATGGTCGAAATGAACTCGCACAACTCAAAACGTTTGTCTGTTAAGATTAAAGTTCAAAATGTAGTGTAAAATATTACTTCCTGTATGCTCATACTATTCGAAAATAAGTTCTAAAATTTAAGTAAATGAATCTATAACTTTATCTAAGATTAAAGTTTTTTTGTGTATGAATCTTTCTTCAGTCTGTTATGTGTTGGGGATAAAGTTACACTGAGTACTGACATGCTCATAAATAAATGGTTTTGGCAAATGTACATAACTATTTGCATTTTTGGAGGGCTTATCTATGAAAGTTGTAAGCTGAGGCTATATTTGTTTCTGTATAATTTCTTCCGTTCAAATACAATATTCTTCCTTATTACTTTCATCCCTCATATCTACAGATATGGAATGTGTTCAACATTTCCAATTTGAAGTTTTTAATTTTTATTTAAAATGGGACTGGATTGATACTGGCTTTTGATTGTTTTCTTCTATATTCACTTTCATTCAGGATTAGTTGATCAATCCTATCAGATGGCTCAAAATCAAAGTACAATGAAATCCTGTTAAAACGGACTTCAAGGGGCCACAGATTTGTTCTTTGTAACAGGAATTCTGTTGCAATGGAATTCAAGTAATGTGATGAAAATTAAATCAAGAATAAAAATTTATAAAGTTGAAACAGATATTTCGTTGTATTGGTATGCATTGTAATGGGATTTCACTGTATACAGTCGAACCTCGTTATCACGACACCTTTGGGACTATCAACAAAGTGTCGTCATAGCCGGAGCGACGTCATAACCGGAATAGTTCAAAAATTCATAATTAAACATTAGTTAACATTAAATTAGATTTAATAAAGAAATTAATAGTATCTATATACATTTTAAATTAGATTTAACTAATGTAAATTTGAATTATTGGTGGATATAACAAACATTATTTTTTTAAAAATCTTCACTTTTTATTATGATTTTTTTTTGTAACTAAAAATTTTCTAATAAACTTACTTTTCAATAGTATTTTTAACACTCCACCATTCCACAAAAGTATCAGCAAGAAAGAAACCAATTCAAGACTCTTCACTTTTGTCCTCAATTTGATTAGGTTTTGACGTCCAAGCCCCACCTTTCGAATGTGAAAAAACACTTTCTAATTCTTTTATCCACTTTAGAGTTGTGTATTCCTTTTCAATCTAATGAGGAGCTCTTATACCTGCTTTGAATTCCTTTCTATTGTCCCTCTTTTCAAAGTCTGAAACCTGTACCTTTCAGAACTTAACTACTTATCCCTCACAATTCTTGAGGTGTCATGCCTGGTCAAATCTCTTGTCAGACTCCGAAGTTCCTACAACAAACATTTTCAGATGTTTTCATTATTTTAATAAAAATTTAACAATTGCAAAGAAATATTTGATCCAGTCGGCGCAGCTTGAAGTGTCGTCGTAACCGAAAGTGCACCTAAAAGACTCGTAAAATCCGGAGCTACTTAACATTAAAATTATATGGCATAAGTTCGGGACTTTGAAAAAGTGACGTGACATCCAGAGTGTCGTGAAATCCGGGTGTCGCGATATCGAGGTTTGACTGTATTGGTATTGTTTTTAAGCAACAATTCTGTACGTTCTTTTTCATAAAGTTTTCCTTCCAATTACTTTGAAGAAACAAATTTTTCTTTTAGAATAGATTTAAATGAGGAATGGCCAACTCGCGGGAAGGCAGAGTACTTGGGGAGTATTACTAAGAGTGGTGCGAAGACTTACTCGAAAAATGAGAAAACATTGTTGGGTCATTCCATACAGATTCAACGGATGAGTGCGCTCGAGCATTTTTAATTTTTTTGAAACTTATATCCCAAAAAGATGCATATGAATGATGTTTAAAACCACTTTTATTTTTTCTCTAACCTTAACCCTTGATTTTTTAGGGGTCATCAAAAGTGATTTTCGCAGTCAAATACGGGACTTTTAGACCTTTGCATTTTGGCCAAAATCTATTTGAATTACATTTATGGCAGTTAATTTTACGCTTTGATGTTCAAGTGCATAAGATGATAGTCTCACATGCTGAGTTACGTGGCTGTAACTTAATAATTAAAATAATGGCAACAGGTTAAATTTCAAGGTCAAATGTAAAATTTTTGCTCATTTCAAAGGGTCATAACTCGCTTAGGGGACGGAAACACGAAATGAAATATGGCAAAAACTAATCACTGGAGTCACACTAATGAGAAAATATAGCTGTAATTGTGTGTTTGTTTACCCTTTACAAATTACAGCCCCTCAAAGATCAGAAAATTGAGAAAAATGACATTTTTAGACCCCTGTAAACCAAAAGGGGATGGAATTAAAAATAAAATTTCTTGGCCAATTGAATGTTCCATTCAAGTACTATACATGTTATATATGTATTGTTTTGTGTATTTGGTTTGTAAAAAAGATACAGGTCTTTGAAATTGAGCAATTTTGCTAGTTAATTCACGCACTAAAACAGAAATAAAAAGTGTGAAAACTTAATTGCACCTTCTTAAATTACGTATATTGTGCTCTATGTAATATATTATACTAAAAAAAATATTGTAAGTATAAAAATAATTATTTTAATTTGATAACTTAGAAATATTTGGACATAAATGAGTAGTTCATACATGATTGACAGCTTAAGTAGTTAATTTATAGACTATCTACACACACAAATTTTCAATACATACAAATATACGCTCTGTACAATAACTTATGTAACTTGCTTAAATACGTGCAAAAGCATTATCTACATAGTTGAAAGGAAAAAAAATGGTGCGTTTTTCATTTCTTGCTTCAGTGTAGTTTTAAGAAAATGAACTCACACAGTAGTACTTTAGTTCTGGTGGTGACACAGCATGTGGCGTACTGAAATACTTTACTCAAATATGCAACAAAAATAGAAAGAACTTTCTTAATTTATGTAATCACGAAACGGATGTCAACTTGAGAGCTGAATGGCATTTCTATGCAATATCACGCGGTAATAGACATTATAACAAGAATCAGAAGAACCGTAAAAAGAATTGATACTACTAAGACTAGCTTGCAAAGAACTACTAGAAATCACATTTTAATTCCTACAGAAATGTATACCTTCTGCATTTTTGCTGCTAAACATTGCATGTATCCTTGTGAGCATTCAGTATATTAAACAAGCTCAAAAAATGCTGCAAGAAAGGTTTGAGCCTGCAAATAAAATTCCCAATACAACATTTAATCACTGCTTTATGCCACCGTATTTAAATATTATCATTGTAAAATTATTGTCCCCTAGCAATAGGTATGAAGAATAGTGTGTTACTAAAAAGACTATCAAAGAAAAATGCCCATTATTATCAAAAAAGTTATTATATTTCCTGTGTTGATCACTAAATTTAGAACCCCTGTCATTGTCTTGCTCCTAGTACATTTTCAAAGTATCAAATTATGAATGTGCCTTGGTAAAGCATTTTAAAACGCCATATACTTGAGTCACCATTACAAGTATAGGACTACTAGGTGAGTTCATTTTTTCAAAACTACACTCAAACAAGAAATAAAAAACGCACTTTTTAAAATTTAAATTTTGTATATATAATGTTTTTGCATATGTTTAAGGCAATTTAGATATGTTAGTGTACAGAGCATATAATTGTGTGTATTGAAAATTTGTGTGTGTAGATCTATATATATAAAAATGGAGTTTGGTAAATTTGTTCCCTAAGATCTCAGAAACTACCCGGCAGATTTGGCTGAAACTTTCACCGTTTGTTCTTTTTGGCACTGGGGAGGTTTGTAGACCAGTCCGAAAAAAATCCGATTGATAGTTCCTTTTTTATTCTAATTTGTCCAAATTTTCGCATAAATGCCCCAATATGACTGAAAAAATACGTGCACATATTAAAATTATGTGTCCATCGAAAACACTTATTTTTCTGCTGAAGAGGGCATCTGTTAGAAAGTTCTAAGTTGCATGAAAAACGAGTTATGAGCTTTTTTTGTTCCATGTTCGAAGGCTTCCCTCAACCCAATTCATTATTTAGTGTATCATCTCAACTCCGAGTTCATAGTTAGAACTGTTGAATATTTTTGTGTTTCGTCTGACTGTTTGAGGCTTTTCTCAAGTCAAATCTTAAAGTAATGTTTTTTCCCCCAAGATTGGCTAATAATAACTAGATTTGGTTGATTATTTTAAATTTAAACGGAACTTTAGTGTAATTAATGGTGTTTTTTTTATTATTTGTGCTGATTGGATTTTTTAATCATTATCCAATCTAATAGAAGAAACCTCGGCAAAATTTATGCAGAAAGATTTCAGAAGCGGATGCATTTGGCAGTTTTTTCAACTGTCGCGGTTTTTGAAGTCAAAGACTACGTAATAATGTTTGTTAGCTTTCACCATGTAAACAAAATATCGTCAAAGAATCTTTAAAAACTTTTTTTACTGTAAAATAATCCAGCAACTAAATTAGGCAAATCCATAAACAGCACAAAAACTTCCATTAATGTGACTTTGTGCACAAATTCAAACCATCGCCAAATTTTACTTCTTATTTTGGAAACATTTCGGATGAAATTGTTTAGCGCCATTTTATGGTGACCAAAAGTATCTTAGCATATGGCGACAATATCTCTTTAACAAAAATTAGTAACATACCGTTTTACAAAGTAAGGAGGGGGAGCATTATCCAAGGTATCCCAAAACGATTCCAGCAAATTCTGTAGCATTTTAAATCGCACCAAGAACCCACAATAATTGAAATTTTCCAAAATAACTAAAGCAAGTTTAAGGGGATCACGGGCGTGCGGCTACATTTTTTAAACAATTCGTACTTCAATAGACAGACAGAGAAGGTAAGACTCCATGTAAAAAAAAAAAAGTATTAACTGATAAATCTTTTTGAACATGTGAAGTTGAATTTCATATTTCGAAAATTCTTCAAATTTGTATATGCTTAAATTTCGTGTTTTCGTTTCTAAATGAATACTATTTTGCTCTTTCTACTTACTGCTACTTTAGTTTTATCAGTAAGGAAGAAGCTAGATTTTTAATAACGTCAAAAATGTGTGTTTTAAATTCCTCTACTTAAAACAGAAAACAAATGCAGGTAACGATTGTTTCTCATAATTATTACTGACCCAGGCAACGCCGGGTATTTTTGCTAGTAGTCTATAAATTAACTACTTAAGCTGTCAATCAAGTATGAACTACTCATTCATGTCCAAATATTTCTAAGTTATCAAATTGAAATAGTTTTTTTTTATACTTAAAATATGTTTTTTCAGTATAATATATTATATAGGCCATTTAAGAAAGTGCAATGAAGTTTTCACACTTTTTATTTCTGTTTTAGTGCGTAAATTAACAAACAAAATTGCTCAATTTCAAAGACCTGTATCGTTTTTACAAACCAAATACACAAAACAATATATATAACATGTATAGTACTTGAATGGAACATTCAATTGGCCAAGAAATTTCATTTTTAATTCCATCCCCTTTTGGTTTACAGGGGTCTAAAAATGTCATTTTTCTCAATTTTCTGATCTTTGAGGGGCTGTAATTTGTAAAGGGTAAACAAACACACAATTACAGCTATATTTTCTCATTAGTGTGACTCCAGTGATTAGTTTTTGGCATATTTCATTTCGTGTTTCCGTCCCCTAAGGGAATTATGACCCTTTGAAATGAGCAAAAATTTTACATTTGACCTTGAAATTTAACCTGTTGCCATTATTTTAATTATTAAGTTGCAGCCACGTAACTCAGCATGAGAGACTATCATCTTATGCACTTTAACATCAAAGCGTAAAATTAACTGCCATAAATGTAATTCAAATAGATTTTTGGCCAAAATGCAAAGGCCTAAAAGTCCCAGTTTTGACACCGAAAATCACTTTTGATGACCCCTAAAAAATCAAGGGTTAAGGTTAGAGAAAAAATAAAAGTGGTTTTAAACATCATTCGTATGCATCTTTTTGGGATATGAGTTTCAAAAAAATTAGATGATCGAGCGCACTCATCCGTTGAATCTGTATGGAATGACCCTGTTTTGAGGAACTTAGTCATACTCTAAGAACCTTACTCATACTAAAAGTTTCGCAATTATATATCAATATTTAATCTATATAAATAAAACAAAGAATATATATGTGTGTGTCTGTGTATGTGTGTTCCCTATACAAATCCACTGTTTATGTCGGATATCAGCCAAGTTTGGCAGGAAGGTACTTGGGCCCCGAGAAGAAACGTAGGGGGGTTTTCAAATGCCAGAAAAGTACCAAACTGTTCTACTTTTAGTTTTAGGACCCAAAAATGGCATTAAATGGCTCTTTCTACCCGAAATAAAGTTCCGATCAGTTTGATTTTGGCGCCATTCGACAACGCGCAAAAAACACCCATAGAGTTCACGCATTTCCTTCGAATTAAAAAAAAAACTAAAATCACCGGGGAAAAACTAAAAAGCACTGCTAAGCCTAATGGAACAGAAATTTTAAATCAGAAAATTTTCGTTTGCCCACTCTTATTTTAAATTAGCATGAATAAAGTTTCAGAAGGTCGCCACTTTTTTTAGCCTACTTTCCCAGTAAAAGTCAGAAAAAGAAGAAAAAAAGCATGAAAGAAGGCTTAATGCATCTTAAAAATATCGCGAAAAACAAAAAAAAAGTTCAAAAATAAATAATTAAATAAATATCGAAAAATTAAAAATTGGAAAGTAGGGTATTGAGATGGGGAAAATTGTCTGTCGGTCTGTCTGTCCCCCCTCCTAATAACTTTTGAATTAATAGTCCGATTCGAAAAAACTTTTTTTTGTTCGAAAGATCTCGGCGAGGACACCTCATTCTCATATTTTACTTTTTGATTTGAACTATTTTTTGTTTAATTTTGAACAGTTCAAAAAAACTTAACATTAGCACCTGCGGAAAAATTCAAGGCAATTCCGAACTGTGAGGCAAATTTGCTTCAAACAAACTTTGTAGGAAAAAGCTTTTGATGAAAAACTTGTATTTAAAATATCTTTTTGATTTGAACAATTTTCCGTTCAATTTTGAACAGTTCAAATCCCTTTACAATAGTGCCTACGGGGAAACTGAAAGTCAATGTAGATTCCGTACTTGAAGGCGGATTTACATCAAACAAATTTTGTTGAAATCAGCTCTTGACGCCAGACTCCGACTCTGACTCTTGTGCCCGACAATTAATCGGACTCCGACTCCCCGACTTCATAGCTTTGGCAAAAATTTATACGCGGAGGACAAATGACTGACTCCAATTCTTAAATATTAGACTCCGACTCCTTTATCTCAAAATGAGATTGACTTCGACTCCGACTCCGCAGCTATGGTTTTAACTGTGAAATAATTATTGTTGATATGACTTGTTTTTATTTTTACGCTAAAGTTTCAATTTAGGTACTCGGTTTTTGGCGAATAAACTCGAAGTCATTTATGTTTCTACATAAAAATATGCGCAGACGTTTTTTTTTTGACAATGAAAATTCTTTCTTTAAGTTGACATTTTATTGTTTTTTTTTTGTTTGGTAAGTGCATTAATTCATTTAAAAAAATGTTTTTGGCAACAGGGGAAAAAGAAACAATTTTTTTTTTTGATGTGATGTATTTATTTTGATGAGCTTATTAATTTTAATTATTATTTTTTCATTTTGAAAGCTGTTAAAGATATTTTGTAATGGAAAAAAGTGTATTAGCTGCTTTGTTTAAAAGTTGCTGCTATTTTATTTGTTCGTTTTTTTTACGCATCAATTTTTTTTAGATGAGTGAGGAATATTTTATTCCTAGAAATCAGCTTAAAGTATTTTAAAAATATGTTTGAAAAAAATATTTTTGAGAATATTGATCAGGTACTAGAAAGTAGTATGGGTATACGGGAAAGTAGGCTCGTCTAGTTCTAGACAGAACTTCTTGTTCTCAACTGCGAGGAAATAAAATTTTGTTTATGTTTTGCGATTAAAATTTCTCATTGATTATTATTTGGGGATTTATCTTCTTTCTTTTTTTTTTGTACCGCCAGCAGAAGATAATCGGGAAAGTTGCGTTTAATTTGTTCTGGAATTTTTAATTTGACGTTTTCTTTCTTTAAGCCTGATTGTTTTGGATGGGAAATTTTTCTGATTTTTTTTTCTCTAATTGAAACCTGGTTGTTGAATATGTGTCACTTGACATAACTTTTATTTCCAAGGTAGACCTTGCAAAGCTGGTCAATGCAGCTAGTTATAAATATATTAGTACATTTAATTTTAAATATATTAATGTCAAAATAAGGTCCACACATTGTCTGAACTACAATTCCAAGTTCTTAGCTAGAATAAAAACTGACGTTACAGGTATGATTTTTTGATCATACTTATTTGTTACACGAATGATAAGTTTCATAGTGAAGAATTTCTTGATTTGCACTAACTTTAACAAGTTGATTACCAACTACAAGATAACTCGTACATTGCGTTCTTTTTTCTAGGACACCGACTACAAGTTATCTCTTACTTGCATAATGTGATTAAATCAAATTGTCACTTTTGGCTAGATTTCTGAAAATTGCTATGGCAGACATAGTGTTAACTACAAAAATATGTCATTTTCAAAGAACTGAAAAAGTTTTTTTTTTTTAACTATTGAATTTAAGAAGGTAGAGTGAACAAAGTTAGATAGTGTTTGCTAAGATGGAACGCTTTGAATGGCAAGTAGCTTAAAAGGTTTGTTACGCTGCTTGACAAATTGTTACACTGCTTGATTTGTGAAGAAGAGTGCTTTAGTAAAACATTGTATTTCCCATCAAGCTCTTTGTGCCAAGGATTAAAATTTGCCTTCTGTTGCTGACCCTGTAGTGGGCTATCCTAACAAAATGCAAACTCTAACTTTTATGGTGTTCAAGTTCCAAATAGACAAGCTTTTCCTGTAAACTACTTCTCAACTACTCACTTACACAACATGGCCTTAAGGGGCCCAACGCCTGAACAAATTGAAAAGAACTAGCTCTAAAGACTTATTAATGTTAAAAATATACACTGCTGGAATCTTGTGAGAAGCTCTACAGATTTAGTTGCAGTGGGTCCAAAATTTATAGATCCGAGCCTGAAGGCAGGACAGTTAAATTTTACTATAACAGCTTAACAACAAATATGTTTAATGCTTTTGAAAGGTTAAATTCTTTCTGTTGCAATTTTTTTTAAAACTATTTTTATTTCCATGAGACTTTTCATTATTTACTTATTTGATCTCTTGATGGAAACAAGACTCTTCCTATTTAGATTAGTAACTAATCATGCTTTTAGGTATTTCCGTAAGATGTTAAAAGGAAAGATTCAGAGCAAAATGGATAAAAAAAGTTTTAAGTATATTAGGCAGGAACTACCGAAAAAAATATAATAATGGATATGTTAGTAAGTTGAGATTCTCACTCTGTCTTTTTATTTTCAATGAACAGTGAAGAAAAACTGGACAGCTTTGCTCTTTTAATCATCTTCTCGATATAAAATTACTGAAAATTTTAAAATTGGGAGGGGGGGAACAGTTTTTGGAGTTTTTTAAAAATTTATTTTTATTTTTTGGAAAAAATGAAAAAGATTTTTTACCAATTAAAATGCATTTTAATGTTTATATTTTCTTACAAAACTTTAAAAGAGCTTTTTTTTTTTGACTTGTTTCTAAATTATCTAGCAGGGCTAGACAATTCCAGGGATTTGCCAGGTGCACCAATCACCAATGCTGTACCAAGCTGCTGCAAAAGATCCCTAAAATGTACTTCTCTGCGCCAAATTGAATCTAAAAAGTGCAGTTTCTCGCCCAAAAAGTGCCTTTTTTGCATTTAATACTAGAGTTTCTGTAGTATACTTGTCGGATTATGCAGCTTAGGCAGAACATTTATGCATTTGAGCTGTTTTTAACGATTTTTTAATTTAGTCATAATTTGTTTAAGCATGTCAAATTCCGATTGCATCCGCTTCTGCAAAACTCGATAGTGTTAGTTTACTGTGTGATTCTGCAACTTTGATATCAATTATTTTGTTTTGACTATTATTTTTAACTGGTCTAATATGTTATTTCCGATAAGAAAGATTTTGTAACTTTACTTTTTGCCACGCCCACTCGAAAGTTTCAATCCTTTTTGCATCAGAATTAATTCGAGCGAGTGCCACTTGTTGAAACAAATATTTTTTTTAAAACAAGCTTTGTTAGGTTTCTTAAGTTTTTCAAAAATAAATTCATCTGAAATTTTGATTATTGACATTTAGGATGGACTTAGAAAGCAATAATTGGTGAATTCTAATGCTCTGGTAATTGGGACTGTGGTGTCGGAGTCGGACTGATTTTAGGGTAAAGGAAGTGGGAGTCATTAGAAAACATGCAGACTCAGACTCCAGGCTTGTTTCTTTTCTTTAATTTTCACTGACTCTCCTTGCATTAAAATAAAGAAAAAGAAAAAAAAACTGACTACCAATTGGTTAGATTACATGTGTAAAGGGCTACAAGTAAGAAAATAACTGCCATTGTCAACCAGCTGGCTTGAGTGTTTACTGAACTTTTTGTAGCCGTCCCCTAGTTTGCTTTTTTTTTTCTTCAAATAGCAACTGTTAGCAAATAATTTTGTTGAGTAATCACTTTCAAATAAATATAGCAGTATAATTTTGTCTTCGATCTCAATTATAAAATAGTAAAAGGAATGTATATCTCTTGAGCAGGTCGGAGCCGTAGCTCAAGAAGAAACTTCTGAGGGTGTTCGGTAAATTCAAATAAGTGTAGGCACGAATCCAAAAGATCCGACAAAATATATCTGTTTTTAAATCTTAAGAATATATCTCTAAACCTGGTTCTCACTAAAAAGTATGAAATACAATAAGAATATGATGTTCTGGTTACAACACTCAATAATTGCAAGTAATCTTAAAATGTTCATATTAAGGTTAATTCTAAAGCAACCAATAAAATTAAAAATTGATCAAAGAAAAAATATAGCTTTAGTAAAAGTTATTCAGATAAAGCTGTGTACTACCTCATTTTGTGTAAAATTTGCTGCACAGACATACAAGTACCCTCTCTCTTCTCGCAGTAGAGTACCCTATTTTTGTTGAAATTTTATTGATAAAATATAATTTAAGATTTATTGGGGAAATTTTTCTGAATTGAAGTATTCATAATTTTTATTAACTCTGAAATTAACTTGGGGTGTCACTTATCAGATGGGTATCACCAGGTGCAGAGCTCCCCCTGTCAAGAATGGATTTTGACTTAACAAAAAAGCTTTTTTTTCTCTCAAGTTACAGCTTTCAAAAATTGAAAGCTCACAATTTGATCAACATCTATCTGTTAAATGGTAAATGGGAGCTATTAAGCCTTTTCAATTTTAAAAAGAAATGCAGTTTATAAAGAATTTTACTTTTAAGGAGAGTTAGTACCCTAAATGCTTTTAAAAATTGGATTTTTTTATTTTTATATATTTTGAAACTCCATTTCAATACGTTTTTAATGATACAAACTTCTTAATTGTGGTCATATTAGAAGCAAGTTAAAATAAGCTTTAAAAAAATGCAAACCTATTTCAGGGTGGCGACAGATCAGGGAGATCAGGGAAAAGTCGGGGAACTTTATTAATCAGGGAAAAGTCAGGGAAATATCAGGGAATTTTGAAAAAATAACAAAAAATCAGGGAAAATTGATTTTATGAAGAAAAAAAATTTTTTTTGCTTTACAAAATTAAGTACTCTAATTCCCTACGCATTTTCCGCCAATTAACTGTTCAAAAAAAAAAATAAATAAATAAATAAATAAAATTAATGAGGCGAGATTATACACTGCCACATATTTGTGCATCTGTTTTCCTCAACGTCAAAGTATTGAATCTTACTTATTAACCACAGGATGAACGTCCTAAGATTGCTTTTATGTCTGTTAGGTTGTTTATTTTACCTAGGGACTTGAAATTTCCTTTTACACTTTCAATGCTACGTAAAACAAACAACCATACAGGCAAAGAGAAAGCCTTCATTAATGCCTTAGCTCCTTTGCCTTTATTCCATTGTCTCGAAGTAATTAGCGTACTGTAATCAGGGTTTCAAGAAGAAATCTTTGGTTTTTGAATTAATACTATGAAAGCTTAAAAGTTATTACTTCTTCACGTTTTTTATTTAATTGCTAAAATTGAACTTTCAATAAAAAAAACTTGCCGTTATACTATTTGATGTCACCACAGATTATAAAGGTTTTCTTTTCTTCAAACTGAAGTGATTCTTTAATTTTACAACCAAGTTGTATTCTTTTATATATTTTGAAATTAACTAATTGTTTTTTTTTTTTTCTTTTTTTCTTGCATTTCAAAGTTGTTTGTTACAAAAGCAATCCAAGATTTTTTTTTTGTTACATACTGAAATCATTTGAAATAGAGTTAACATGTGTACTTAAATAAATATCTTAATTTTTTTACTGTTAAAATGCTGTATTCATTCATTAAACCTATGTTCTTGATTAGAGAAAAACTCCCTATGAATAGATGTCGAATGGTTTCATCTGTTTTGCATAAATATGTCAATTAGTTATATAAGAATAACTACATTACTTCTATTCTTTCACTATTACTTGTTATTTTTGCAACAATTATTATACTCTTTGAAAACTTAGTTCAAAATAATTTCAATTACTTTTTAGTTCTATCATAAATACACATGTTTTTAAGAGTAATTTTAATAGTTTCTTAAAATTCTTATGCTAAGTGATTTTTGAAAGTAAAGTAGTTTTTTTTCTATAATCTTTCCATCGTAGAAAAATTTAATATACTGTTTTGTAGGTTCCCCCCCCCCCCCCCCCCAAAAAAATTGACTTGCTATGTTTTTTTAACCATTTTATTAAAAAAGTAGCATCTTTTTAAAATATATCTTTAGTTTAACAACTTTACACAACTTAAAACGTTTAAAATACTGCATTTTATGCAAACATACAATGGATTTCAAGTACAGCAAAGAAAGAAAAACAATTATGATTGGTAACGTAAATCAGGGAAATTTGGTGAACTTAATCAGGGAAATCAGGGAAAAGTCAGGGAACTTTTTTTCATAGTTTCTGTCGCCACCCTGTATTTTGATGAGGTATGATTTTCCCCTTTAAATTGCAATATCTCAAATGGTACTTTTGAAACTAAATGTTCCTTTTCCTCAGAAACTAAATTGTGTTAGGCTTTGAAATTTTTACCACCTATTCCACCCATCTAATTGCATATATTAATGTAAATTTTTTCTCATATTCGAAAAATATTTTTATAGAGCTGATTTCGTGTTGCAAAATGGCATTTTTTTGAAAAAAAAAATAGTGACTTACATATTAGAATTTAAAAAAAAAGAAAAAAAAACTAAGTTTTCTTTCTTCTCTAATAAATAAGAAAGACATTAACGTATTGGAAAGGGTTCAAAGGTGGGCTACAAGGCTAATAAATGGACTTTCTCACTTAGACTATGATTCCAGGCTTAGAAGGTTAAAAATGTACAGTCTTGAGCAAAGAAGAGACCGAGGGGACATGATTCAATTGTTTAAATTTATTAAAATGAAAGATGTTACGGGGCTGAAGTTTAGCACTGAAAACAGGACAAGGGGTCATTGTTTTAAGCTATTTAAATTTCAGGCTAGCATGGATATTAGGAAAAATTATTATTTTAGCAGGGTAGTGGAACCTTGGAACAGCTTACCGGAAGAGGTGGTAATGAGCAAGGGAGCAGATAGTTTTAAGAGAGCCATTGATTTTCACTGAGGATTGTAAATTGACTAGGACCAGTCTAGCTGGGCCCAGAGCCTGTTGCTGGTCGTCACTTTTGTATTTGTATCTTCAATAGATTTTCAGAAAAAGGTACATGAAACTGTGCAAATTAACATTGACAGTATAGAGGGTACTGACTCACCTTAAAACTGTAACTATTGTAAAATTTGATTTTCAGATTGAATTTCTTACGCTGTATGCATCTTTGGTTAACAATAAGATACAATGTGAAAATTTCAAAAAAAGGAATTAATATTTCAATCTCTGTTTAGAGATTTTTCACCCTTCCCATGAAGGGTGGGGGGGGGCAATTGAAAAAATAAAATAAATAAATTAAAAAAGCCTGAGTCAGACGTTTCAAAATCCAGGAGTCGGATTGAGCCATTTTTCTTTCGACTCTGCAGCCCTGCTGGTAATGAATAAGTACACAATGGAAATTTCTTAAACTCTGGCATTTTTTCCAACCTTTTTTGAAATTTTGGCAATGTCAGTGATTTGCATTTTTAAATACATTCTTATTATCTAGGTTTCTTTTTTTTTTTTGCGAAAGTGTATATTTTATTTTCATGTTTTTCACTTGTATTTTCAAATTCCTTTTCTTCTGACATCCTTTTTCAAAATCAGTTTTTTTTCATCGTAATGTTTTGTTACATATAATTGATTTTTAAATTACTTTTATGCAGTTAATTATTTTTTTTAAACATCAAAGCTTGTCTATTAAGTGATTTTTCAAATGTCATTTTATTATTTTTAATGATTAATTTTCCTTCTTTCAAAACACCAAAAATTATCCCAATTATTGAACATTTCCAATGATTGATGTTATTGATACAATTTTGTTCTGTGAATACATCTACAGTTTTAGTGAAAAAATTAGTATTTAATACTGTGATACCTATGGAAATTAAATTATCTTACAGCTTGCATTATCAAAGTGTTTTCATGTGGAATACTGAACATAAAAAAATATTTAAGTGAAAATAATTAGAATGTAAATATTATAAATTTCTACATATTTGAATTTTCAGTACACCAAATTCTTGTGCTTTAACTATTAACATAGACCGTGAGATAATATCAGGCTTCATCTGTAACGAGCACAGAATCAAGTTTTTCAGTGGCATCAATGAATGACCTTATCCCCTTAGAATAACTTAATAGTTAATTCAATAGGGAGCTTTCAATTCTTGAATTTCATGAGCAACAGAATCATGAAACTGAAATTCTTCAGATCTCTGAGCTGTCCTATATGATAAAACCATCTGTGATGCCCACTTTCTGATCCATCGATGGAGAATTCAACAATTTATTTTTCATATTGTTCATTTCGTACTGATCTAGTTGAGATGGGCGCCTACTTCTGCAATCTATGACATTTTCAATTTCCTGAAAACAGGATATTAATCAAGAGATTGTTGTCATGTGGATGTCCAGAAAGATTCAGAAATACATTATTGAAAGCCTGAACATCATCATGAAATGAATAAGTTGCAAAAATATATTTTAGTAATAAATTCTGTGATCCTGGGAAAACACCTTGACCGTATTACAAGCTAAAAGCTACTGAAAGTCGATGCACCTTGAAAATTGGAATAAGAATAGTGCAGCATTGCAAAAAATGTAATACTGCCAACTAGCCAAATAATTTGTATTAAAAATTAATAGTACTTAAAGAAAAAAAAAATTTTTTAATTGGGTTGTATGACTTTTTGGGTCTCCTGGTAAACCTTATAAGCCTCTTTGCAACTTTTTTACCTACCACTTATTGTCTTTCACAATTCATGGTAGAATTTGTTAAGAATTTTTTGAAATTGTATTGAAATTGCTGTTAAACTGCTTAAGAATTGTAATTTAAAACTATATTTTAGAGTATTAATCAATGTAACTCAATTTTTTTTAATGCAATCATGAAAGAAATTAGTCAAGTGTAACTGATTATAATACTTTTGAACAGGTCAAATGAAAGATGAAATGAAAATAAAGCTTTACTTTCAGAGCATCAATACTGAAACAGTAGTTTCACGGTTGATTTAATTTTTGTAACGGCAACAAAAAGCTAGTTGCAGACTCTTAGCACCATGTTAGTGCTTCTACATAGTTTTAAATAAGTTTCCTCATAGTTTCCGAATATTTCACACTCTTCAGAAAGTTTTGCTTGAATCCACTATTCCCCCTGATCTGATAATTTGGGATTAACAAATCATCAAATTTTGTTGCTGATTTGGTCTACTGCAGTGCACTGATAATACTACAAAACAACCATTTAGTTAATTCAGATAGAAAACACTGTCACTTTTTTAAACTAGTATGTTTAAAATAATGACATAAGACTTCAAAAGCTCACATTATGTTTCCCCAAGAAACTATTATTGTAAGAAATAATATAAACTTAAGTTCATCAAGAAGGTTATATCGAACAATCAGTGGCGGCTTGTGGGAGGGAGCCCGGGCCCCCTCACTTTTTATTTATTTTTCTTTTTTTTTTCGTGAGTGCATGCTTGAAATTAAAAAAAATAGAATGTATGTGTGGGAGGGAAAAGGGCGGGGGTCCGGGAAATATATTTTTTTAATATTACTTCGTTGCATTTTCCCCCTGAAATGAAATGATTCCTCCTAATATTCTCGACTTTTCCTTCAAGCGGGAAACTAAAATTTGAATTTAAAATTTTCAATAGTTACAGCTAGTTGACCCCCTCCTCGCCCCGTATTATTTCTTTCTCTCATTTTTTAAGTTTGTCTGAAAATGAAAGTCTCTCCGAATCCCCCCCCCCCCTTCCCTCCAAAAACATTACAAAACATCTCAACTTTTATTTCCAGATTTTCAATTTCGCAACATTTCCAGGGAAAGTCTCCGAATACCTTGCAACATTGCTTAAAATTGAGTTCAAAAATCGCTTAAAATTGAGTTTTTGGAGCTTCAGTTTCAAAAGATTGCTATCAGTAATGTTACCAATTATGGTCCTTCTGTCGTGTTTATAAGCTTTCATTTTCAGAAAAGATTCGGGCAAGGGCCCCCTAATTGCTTTCCTTTAATATCATCAAAACATAGGTTTTCTAAACAGCCACTTATGAAAAATTTAAGTGGAATAGTCTCTCCTCCTCATATTACCATAGAATCTTGTGCTTAAGTTTTTAGGACTTCAATTTTGAAAAGAATTCCAGGGGAGAGCGTCAGTACCCCTTTTCGTAAAAGTCTTGAAAGTTTGTCTACAATTGATGTTTTGGAACTGCGATTTTGTGGAGAGTTCCGAAGCTCCATTCTTTAGCATAACATCAATAAATATGGTCTAAAACTGCGTTTTAAGGCTTCGATTTCTGCAAATTTCCCTGGAGTCCTCTGTACTATTCTTTCCCCTAACATCACCAAAGACAGTCTAAAATTATGTTTTTAAAACAACTAAAAGTTTCAACATTGAGAGATTTGATGAGCAAATCAAATCAATCAAATTGATGAGATTTTTTTCCTATTGTCCCCCTTCCCACCCTAAAACTATTTTCTAGCTGCGCCACTGCTGTGTGTTGTGTTGTATGTACATGAGTGCATATATTGTCAAAATATTATTTTTTTAATTCAAAAAATGTTTTCCCATTATTACACAGAAATTATTACTTTTTTTAAGTTACTGCTCATGTAGTTTTAAAGAAAATGTGAGAAGTTATCAATAATTTGAAGAAAATAAAGAGTTTGATATTTTTTTTTCTTCGTTCGCAGAAAAATTCTGTATCTGGCCCATGGAATGATATGCAGAAAGGTGTACTCGCATGAAAATCACTCAGAATTTCTTTTACTACCTAGTTTATTTATTTTTGCTTTTTAAAAATTTAGTTCATCAATTTTTATCTTATTTATTTTAAAGCAAATACTGAGATGTATTTTCATCTTTGTTAAATGGTTTTAATTTATAATTTTTACATCTTCTCTGATAACAATATTTTTGCAGTTTTGTAAATTGGTCTTGCCTTAAAATAAAATTAATTTTATTCATTCAATATAATTAATTAAAAGATAATACATAATAATACTATTAAAAATATTAGATTAATATTGCTTTTTAAAATTTATTTATTATGAAATGCCTCCCCTGCAGGCCCTTACTGGTCCTTCAGGGGGAAATGTACTGCAGCGCCGGAAAGTGTACTGGATATAAACGTGAAATTAATAATTTTCGAGATGTATTTTGTAGCTTTTCCCAATTTGATTTTTAAATTTTAGTTTTGAAAGTCAGGGATGAAAGTATACCACCCTGGCGGCGATCATGGACATAAACAAGAGATTAATATATTTCGTGATTTACCTAGTAGTTTAAGTATTTTGTAGCTTGTCCCTTGTTTAAAAAGAATTTAATTTATTTTCCCTCGACATATAAGGCTTAATAAATCATTTGAATTTATTTTTTAACTAGAAAGTCGCCCGTTAAGGTATAATGGGTGAAAATTGTTTCTATATTTGAGCAAAGCCATTGCCTGTTTGGTGATAGTTTGATAGTGAAATTTTAACCCTAACTCCAGTGGATTAAACCTAAACTCCAGTAGATAGCGTTCATTGTTGACCACTTTTCGTTTCTTCATCATCCTAACATGACAGTCTTACCAGTAAAGCAGTTAAGTCACAGGATCCAGTTCAGTCCTGTTAAAATAATGCATTTCCCTGCATGTCAAACATTAGCAAAAAATATCAACTAATCATACCGTGGTGTGAGTTTCATTGTTTATGACGTCAGCGTTACTCGATCATTGGCTACTGTATATATGAGGGTGTTTTGCATGAGGCATTTAGATATTAAAAAATTGAAACAATGTTTTTGTAATCAGTGGCTTTCAACAAGTTGTTTTGTGATTATTGTATTTGTTTTCTATGCTGTCATGCAGAGAAATATATTTTGAGTAGTAATTATGATATATTTTTGAATATTATCAAATGAGGCAGTGAGAAGCAAAGGGACATTTTCAAGCTTTGAGTAAAATGGGTTTAAAGATAAGGTCCTAATGCTTTCATTGAAATTTTTTTCAAAATCATGCTGTATGACAGCACCTACCAAGCTACTAGTTCTATCTCTTGCCCCAAGACCGAGGAGAGTTTCGTCATTTGGTTATCTCCAAATTTTTAATTTTGCCACTTACATCCCTTTGCTTCTCAGTGTCTCAAATGAAATAAAACTATTTAACATATAAGGCAATGAGAAGCAAAGGGAATGTATGTGCCAAAATTAATAATTTTGAAAAAACCTGCTTAAATGGTAGAACCTCTCTTTTGCACCGGTGCAAGGGATAGTACAAGTAGCCCTGGTCAGTTCTGCTATACAGTATGATTTCAAAAAAAAAAAAAAAAACAACAACAATGAAAACCTACCTAGGTTCTAACTTCAAATGGGCCATTCCATGAAAACGTCAACCCTTTCTCTCGCACGTGGCGGTTCATATATTTAATAGGCATCACGTGTAGGACAAAATTACCATTTTGCATGGAATGGCCCAAATGCGTTTTTCTCAAAATTTAAAAAGGTCTGAAGCTGCCTGGCTCGGGGGAAACTAATTTTCTGGCAGTGGGCTGTATATATATGATAATTGACTGCATTGATGAGTCGTTGATGAAAACAAACAATTTAATTTAGTTACTAAATAGGCATGAAAAAAAGAATGGGATACGCTTGATCCTTGCTAGCTAAGATTGGGAGCGAGAGCCGTATGGCTGTATCCGCTAACGTTCAAAGAACATCTCCGAGAGGGTGGTATTCATTCAGCTCTCCAAAAACGGGGGCTTTAGGGTTGCTTGGTAAAGCCAAGACTCCAGGTATTGCTCTTTATTTCTCAGGGACGTGCACAAAGGCGTTAACAAGGTCCATGAACATCCTTTTGCCTTTCCCTGCCACATATGAGGCAGTGAGAAGCAAAGGGATGTAAGTGCCATAATTAAAAACTTGGCAATAAACAGTATAAATGATAGGAGAACCTCTCCTATGTTTTAGGGCAAGAGATGGCGCTGGTAGCCTTGATAGTTTCTGCTATACAGCATGGTTTAGAAGAAAAATTTCAATGAAAGCCTACCTAGAATCAGAACTTCAAATGCGTTTTTCTTGAAAGGGAAAAAAGACCACTTTCAGCCCTTCGCTTCTCACTGCCACATATGTACTTATACAAATATAAATACAAAAGCGACGACCAGCAACAGGCTCTGGGCCCAGCTAGACTGGTCCTAGTCAATTTACAATCCCCAGTGAAGATCAATGGCACTCTTAAAACTATCTACTCCCTTGCTCATTACCACCTCTTCTGGTAAACTGTTCCAAGGTTCCACTACCCTGCTGCAATAATAATTTTTCCTAATATCCATGTTAGCCTGAGATTTAAATAGCTTAAAACAATGACCCCTTGTCCTGTTTTCAGTGCTTAACTTCAGCCCCGTAACATCTTTCATTTTAATAAATTTAAACAACTGAATCATGTCCTCTCGGTCTCTTCTTTGCTTAAGACTGTACATTTTTAACCTTCTAAGCCTGGAATCATAGTCTAAGTGAGAAAGTCCATTTATTAGCCTTGTAGCTCGCCTTTGAACCCTTTCCAATACATTAATGTCTTTCTTAAGATAAGGAAACCAAAACTGAACAGCATACTCCAAATGAGGTCTTACCAAACTTCTATATAAGGGCAGAAGAACTTCTTTAGATTTGTTTGAAATAGATCTATTGATAAACCCAAGCATCTTATTGGCCTTGTTACTAGCAATGCTGCACTTCTAGTTAAAGATTGGGTAGTTGTTTCCCCCCACCCCATCTTGAGACTAATTTTTACACTATTTCAAGAAAAAATTTGTAATGTTGTAACCTAAAACTGCAAATTACGTATTGTCATTCCCTTTCCTGTTTTCTCTTAAAATATTTCTTGCTTTGTAAATATGTATTCTTTAAATGTAGACTTATATAATAATCTTATGTAGTGTATGTAATATATTTTGTTTGGAGATGTTCTCCTCTCCAATTTACGAGTGCGTTTAGAAATTAGGTGAAGATGTAAATTGTAAAGGAATTCACAACTCTATATGTTTTTGTTTTAGCTTAAATGCTGTGGATTATTTTCAAGTGGTGCTGATATGGTAAGTGAAAAGATTCTCTTTCTTTTAAAGTGTAAATTTATGGTATTCTTATAAGTTTTGAAGAAAAATAAAGTGAACAAGAAATTTACTATCTTTGTTTATTTACAATTTTTCTAAGGATAATTTTTAGTACAGGGTATCCACTTCAAAGGGAGAACCTAGAAAATTGAATTAAAAATTCATCAAAAGAAAACTTCAAAAATTTCCTTAAAAACCTGGAAAATGCCTGGAGTTTTTTTCATTGAAAAATCGCCTATCACTGCACCAGGGCTCTCAACTGGTCCCTTTTTTTATGATAAGTCGGCTTTTAGTTTCAAGTCCCTAAAAGTCTTCTTTCAAAACCTGATCCTTTTTGTCCAACTCTCCTTTAAAATTTCTGTATTAATTTGAATTTCCCCTGTAATCTCTTATGCATTTGTATTTAAACCATGATTGTGTTCACACTCTTATTGTGTTAATTTTGAATTAAATTGAGACACAACAGCTACAGTTCGAAACTATTGTTAGGCAGCGGTTTGTCCAGGATTTTTCACAGGGTCCCTTTTTACCCTAATTTAAGGAATGAAAGTGTTGGAATTGAATCCTATATTCAGGCATCGCAGCGTTCCTATATTCCTATATTTTCCTATATTTCTGAAAAAGGTTCCTATTTTCCTATAATTCCTATATTTTCCTATATTTTCAGTTTCCGCTTCCTTATTTTTTTTTTTTTTACTTTTCCCCCGACTTTTTGCTACTGCATTTCCGCGAGCGACGCGCAGACGCCATTTTATCTAAGCATGGCTCCCAAATGATCCGCTTTTCCCGCCAAAGTTCGTTTTTTATGGTAAAGACCGCTTTTTAACATTTCAGTCTGATTAGTCCGCTTTTACATAGTTTTTACTTAAATATCACATTTTAAAAGTTTTTTCATTTCGTTAAAAGTTACTGTACACCCAAACACGCCGCCGCAGCGCGTGTTAAATCAAGTTCGTACGCCCATTAAAAAAACCTTGAAAGGTTATTGGAAAAAAAAAGGTCTTTTTTTTTCAAGTGCTTGAAAACCTTGAAAATGTATGAAAAGTTTCATTATTGCTTGAATTCTTTCAAAAATCATTGGATTGTGTTTCAATAGTGCAATTTTCTGAACATATATATATTCGGTTTGATTTATCGCGAAAAATTGCTTTCGTGTTTAAGGTTTCAATCCCTTTGCATCTTGTTAATATTTTGATGTTTTTACAATCCAAAGTGATTTTGACATGACCTTAGCTTAGCTTATTTTTCGTTTAATTTCAATGATTAACGAAGGAATTATTTTGGATACTATGGCAACATTGAACTTACTCGGATTTCGCGGAAAAATGCTTCTCGCGTTTGAAATTTCAATCCTTTTGCATCTTGTAAATATTTTGATGTGTTCCACAATTGGAAGTTATTTTAACATATGCTACCTTAGTTTAGTTTATTTTTCGTTTAATTTTGGTAATTAAAGAAGGGAAAAATTTGGAAACCATGACAACATTGAACTTATTTGTACTTCGCGGAAAATTGCATCTCGCGTTTGAAATTTCAATCCTTTTGCATCTTGTGAACATTTTGATGTGTTTGACAATTGGAAGTTATTTTGACATATGCTGATATAGATTAGCTTATTTTTCATTAAATTTCAATAATTAACAGAGGAATTATTTTGGAAGCCATGGCAACATTGTACTTACTCGGATTTCGCGGAAAAATGCTTCTCGCGTTTGAAATTTCAATCTTTTTGAATCATGTAAATGTTGAAATATTTTTCCCAATCGAATGTTATTTTCCCATATGCCACCTTAGATTAGCATGTTTTATGTTTAATTTAGTAGAAAATAAATGTTTTATGGGAAACATGCCAACATTGAACTTGGTTCGTGAAAATATGCTTCTGTGAGCTTTCAATAGTTTTGCATCTTATAAATATTTTTATATTTATGACAATTAGAAGTTATTTTGACATGATATGTTTTAATTTTTATTTAAATAACTAAAAAATTAATAATTTTTGTGTTTAATTCAAGTTTATTTAGTTTTCCAAACTTAATTTTGATTATTCTTTGCTTATTTTCCATTTATTACTGTTTTTTGTGTGTGGGGGGGGGGGATATTAAATTTAAATAATTGAGTACATAGCATTTTAAAGTAGCATTTGTATATGAAACAAAGTTGAAGTATGTAATTTCATCAAGTTGAATTTGTGTACATCATTTCATTGTCATGATGCCTGCTGTTGTTCTCATGTGCCAGCTAGGCTGGCAATTTGGGGTGCGCTGCTTCATTTTTCCAACTGCACTGTCATTTGGTGTGAAGTACGACTTCCACAGTACACACATGTCATAAGGACCAGTTTATAGGGTAGGCAATTATTCGCAGCATAACATTAGATTCACACAAAGAAAGGACAAAAGAAAGTACGTCCATGCCCGAGCCGGGATTCGAACCCGGACCTTCCTGTCGCAGTCAGACTTCTCTGACCACTAGACAAGGCAGACGGCATGATGCCTGCTAAGGGGGGATTTGTTCCCCCCCATAAAAGTTCAAAGCACTCATGGCCCTGCAATCATGGAGTAATTTTTTAATGTAAGCTTTATGATTCTTGAAAATATACTTTGAATATGAAAATTGCAAAACTAAGCCTCATGTGATCTGCTTCCCTTTGTGATTGAGCATTTCAGACATTTTTAGGAAAACTTTGAATACAGTAGATCTGTTTGGTGTGTGATAGATTCATATCGGTTGTGAAGGGTATAATGCTATTAAGAAGCATTACAAGACAGAAAAACACAAAAATAATTTTAAACTAAGGAAAGATGAAGCACAGCTTCATCTATCCTTCTGTGGGACTACCAGCAACCCCCCCCCCCCTCCCATCCAAATGTTTGTGTAAATAATATTATTATTCAATGGATAAAAAGAACAGTTGTGCAGAAGATAAAGGAATTGTATCATTAAAAATCTCAGTATTATGGTTAATTAACAAATTATCTTCATGGATTTAGCAGCAGGCAGCTAATTTGCCTTTTGGTGCTTCCTTGAAATTAAATGAATGGTCCTCCCAAGGTCATCTTTTTAATCCTAACTGGTCCTCTTTAGTCCTCTTTTTAATTGAAAATGGTCTCCTTCCTTTTCTAAAGCTAAAATGTGTTGAGTGCCCTGTACCGTGTTTCTTCCTGAGTGGAGCAGCGTTTGACTTTAGCTCGTCTCTGCAGCTCAATTCTTAGCCCATGAAGCTCCTGCGCAAGTCCTCAAAACTTCACTTTCGAACTCGGCGTCGATGAACTTGGGCGATCATGATGGGCGCATGGGCTGTGTAGGTTTTGATGATGTCATTCTAGGAAGGGCTCTCCGGCCACTTACCGTTTCAGGTCTCCACACGCACGATTTTTCTTCTTTTTTTGGAACTTTGCGTTTGGCTACGGTTGCAATTATTGCTACTTGCGGGATAGCTCATCTCAACTTCGATTGTTTTGGTTATAATTGTGCGGAATGTAGGTGCTGCAGTTCGCGTATCAACTAAACGTTCATTTTAATAATAATGCCTCCGAAGAGGCCGCACAGCCAAGTTTTCAAAAAAGAATACGCAAAGCTGTTCTCGATTTTAAAAGAATTGAGGAAGTCGGAAAGACATGCACACTTTGGGGTCGTTCCAGACACAAATTGGGTCCGCTTTGCTGCCCCTTCACAAATTTACGCATCGTAAAAGCGGCCTCATTCACAAAATTCCACATTCAAAAGCAGCTCATTCACAAAATAAATATACAAACAACATAATAGGGTAAATCTGGAGCTATCATTTTTTTTTCCAACCGGAAAGCTACCGGAACAGCAGCTACGTGTGAAACATAGTCGCCATATTTGGTCATTCACGGGATGGAATCAGACAAGATGCTTAAGTGCTTAAAATTCTAAGAACAAAGCAGAATTGTATTTTTAGACTTATTTATGCGTATGTATTGCACTTATGTCAGGTAGTGTTATTACATGTTTTTAATCAAATAGTAGTGCAGTCGAACCTGTTTATCTCGAACCTGCCTATCTCGAAAACCTCTCTGTGTCGAAGTTTTTCATTTTCCCTGCACATAAAGTATTAATTCAATGTTTTCCCCCATGTTTGTCTTGAATGAAATTTTCTGAAAACCTGCATAACTCGAATTTCGACTTAAATGTCTTTCTTGAATTCCATCCACAACAATCTTTATTGACTGGAATTTGGAGACAGAAAGCACTTTTCTTAATATTAGCAGTCACATAATCCTCCAGAATTAAAACTTTATGTACAAAAAGCAAGTTTTCCAGCAATTAAATCCATTCTGAAACTGAGAAGAAGGGGACATTGTTGATTAGTAAAATTGCTCCCAAGGTTTTACTTTCGAGTCATTGCTCCAATTACTTATTTTTAGAACTTTTTTCAAAACTTCTGTATCTCGAAGCCTCCATATCTCGAATTTTTCTGATGTGCCGTAAAATTCGAGATTGACAGGTTCGACTGTATTGCATTTTGAAAAAAAAAATGTCCTATTGGCCTGCCTTGTTATAAAAATTCCTGTATGTCCTCTTTTTTTTATTTTCAAAATGTTCCTATATTATTTCGAAAAATTCCTATATTGTTTGCAAAAAATTCCTATATTTTCCATCGAATTCCTATATTTTTTTCAGAAAATTCCTATATTTTCTATCCAATTCCTATATTTTTTTCAGAAAATTCCTATATTTTCCTATATTTTTGTTGGCAAATGTCACTTCTATCCCTGCTATATTGCAATCATACGTAAAAATGTAAAAATATTCGTCAAATGAAAAGGTTAAGTTTGTAAAATTTTTACTGTTCTTATGAAATAAACTGAATGTGTAGATTTGTATGTACTTGAACAAGAAAGTTCGCGAATGTCTGATTTTTAAGATGACTTTTCTCTATAAATAGAAAAAAAAAAATTAAAATCTGATAAATGTATTTTTTGAATTAGTTTTTGTTCTTTCCTTTTTAAACTCTTACTTGATTTTTATTTCATTTATGCACCCAATTTGTTTATTTTCTCCTGTTTTTCAGCATTTACAGTGTATATTGCTATTCTATCTATAAAATTTCTTCTGATTTATTTGCATTCATTCAAATGATAATGCTTCCTTTTTTTTTAGGTAATGCATAATAAAGTATAATACTTTTGTAATTTTCAAAAGCATCAATTACAAATATAGTTATGTTTGTAAATGAAAAATAATTAATAGCTAAAATTCCTCAAAAAAATGTTATTTTTGCACCTTGTCCTTCGGTGTTTGGAGATCTGTGTGTTGAAATCAAAAATTAGGCTCTGGTTTGAAAATATGACTTATGACCATCATTTCTTGGCATGATTTTTGTTATGTTTTATCAAATTGGGTGTGTGATAAAAAAAAAAATTAATTTGAATTTTGTCACCTTGAATTCAAATTATGTTTTTCGCAATCACGAGTGTGTGTTTGTATGTGTGTGTGTGTGTGTAGGCATGTGTGTTTGTGTCTATGCAGTCATGAGTGTGTGGGTAGTTGTGTGTATGAGTGTTTGTGTGCGTGGGGGCGGGGTATGTGTATGTGTGTGTGTGTGTAAGCATATGTGTTTGTGTCTGTGTGCAGGCATGAATGTTTGGGCAGTTGTGTGTATTTGTGTGTATGTGTAGGTGTCTGTATGCATGAGTGTGTGTATGAGTTTGTGTATGTGTGTGTCTGTGTTTGTGTGTGTGTTGGTGCGTGTATGTATGCGTGTGTGTGTAGGATATGGACGCAACCTGGAGACGGTTATCGCTAGAGGAGTAGCATCGTGAGGCCGGCCGACGCGACGGGTGGTGCTGGCAGAGGGTGGCGCCGCGCCGGTGGGAAAAATGATAGCACGCCAAAAACAGTCAAATGAAAGCAATAAGCAATCGTGATTGCTCAAAAAAAAAAGAGGGGGGTATGAAGAAGTTAGGGGTATTTTTTTCCGTTTTGTTTATTTGTGCATTTTCTCAAAATAATTAATTTAGATGTTAAATATTTGTTAGAAGAGTTCAGAGAGAATGATTGTGCCTTGCTTAATATTCATTTATTTATTCTTTTCTAGTTCCAGTTCTATGATTTCCTAAGTAAAAGTATTTTTTTCCCTTGCAAGTTTATATGGTGGTAAGTAAAATGTAAGTATATTGTTTATTATAGAAAGATAGAAAACATCATTTTTTTAAATTTCCTATGACTGGAGCCAAGAACAAGAGAAAAATCGTTAACAGCGAAACACAAATAACATAAAAAAGTAGAAAGGACAAAATGAACTCCGAAAAAAAAGTTCAATAACCAAAGGTTGATACCCCATTAGATCTCCCACTTCCTAATAACTTGATGACTCCGAATATCCTTGGAGAGCTCCACAGGTTTTTAATTTTAAGATTATTTTTAGTCTGCTTTTTGTGAAAAATTTTTTTTTGAGCTTTGCTCTTTTTGCAAAAAAGCTATTTTTTAGGCATTTTTCCTTTGTATTTTTTTTTTTGTGAAAAAAAATCTTGCCATTTATACAAATACAAATACAAATACAAATGTGACGACCAGCAACAGGCTCTGGGCCCAGCTAGGCTGGTCCTAGTCAATTAATTAGTCCCCAATGAAGATCAATGGCCCTCTTAAAGCTATCCACTCCCTTGCTCATTACCGCCTCTTCCGGTAAGCTATTCCAAGTGCCCACGACCCTGCTAAAGTAGTAGTTTTTCCTGATTTCCAAGTTAGCCTGAGATTTAAATAGCTTAAAACAATGACCCCTTGTCCTGCTTTCCCCGCAAAAATTTAATCCATTTACATCTTTCATTTTGATAAATTTAAATAACTGAATCATGTCCCCTCTGACTCTCCTTTGCTCCAGGCTATACATGTTAAGCCTATTAAGTCTGGTATCATAATCTAAATCTGAGAGTCCCCTTACTAATTTAGTTACCCTTCTTTGAACCCTTTCCAATACAAAAATATCTTTCTTCAGATAAGGCGACCAAAACTGAACAGCATACTCCAAATGAGGTCTTACTAAACTCCTATATAAAGGCAGAAGACATGTGGCCTTTACAAAGCATGTAAAGGCAGTTACAACATGTTAGCTGTCACATTCAATCTTAAACCTCTTTGGCCTACATTGGAAATGACTTAGAAGCTGAAGGGTTTTTTACAGATTTTTTTGCTTTTAGTTGAATAGGTTAAGCTTAAAAGTGATGAAAGAACTACTTTTACATAAGGAAATTTGTGAAAGGTCTAATTTTAAAGTGTAAATTGCATCTAAATCCCCCCCCCCCAAAAAAAAAGTTACACCCACCCTTGGTCAGGTATATTTTCTTGGAGGTAATTATTACTGTATTTGGTCACTATTCTAGAAGAGAGTTCATCCTGTTACACTAACGTCATAATTTGTTCAATGCATTACTTAGCAGTATAGAAAGAGGTGTCTTGTTTAGTACTATGAGTTAGTGTAGCCTCGTTTCGACCAGCCAGTCTTCCTGTTCATTTCCATATAGTTTGCAACGGCCAGGTATGCGTAGCAAGGCAACATGCTTTTGATTAGATATCTACAGGATTAACAACTGTTGACCTCATTTAATAGTAGAGTCTGGATAGAGCAGATTGATTAAATAGCAGCCTGTGAATCTTGATAAAAGGACTACATTTTTAAACTTGCATAGGTGACAAGTTAGTCGTTCAGAATTGTATATGGTATATACAGGGGTCTGACCAGGATTTTTCACAAAATCCGTTTTTTTTTTTTTTTTTTTTGTGAAAAATTAAATAATTTTGTGAAAAGTGAATTTATTTTGAAAAATCAAATAATTTTGCAAAAAAAAAAAATTTTTTTTTTGTTAAAACAAATTTTAGAATTTAGAGAGGGCACAAACTGCATCATCTAAACTTAAAGTTGGGTGTTTTCCTCTTCTATGTTGAGAATATAATTCTGGGTTGATTTTCTAGTATTTGGTGAGGGGGGGGCGGCGTCACTCTCTCAAGTAGTAATATTTATCTACCATTCTACATTATGTTAAATTATACTAGAAATATTTCTGTAAAATATTTAAAATAATTGTAATAAATAATAAATAAAATTCAGACGAGGGTTCAGCATTTAACTTTTTGACCCAAAACACTCTTTAAAAGCACAGAATTTCGTTTAAAACTTATAAATTCCGTGATTTTAACAAAAATAAAAATAAATTTTATTTGTTTACCTTTTAACAAAGCATACTAAACATCAAAAATTCGAAAAATCGGATTCCCACAGCGGATGCAAAGAGATCGCAATTCTCAAAGTGAATGTATTAAAAATATAAAAACTGTGGGTAAAAAAAAACATTTTTGATAAAATTATTTTAAAATTGCATTTTAGAGTCCTATGATAAACATATCATTAATATCTGTGGACACAGTTGAAGCAAAAAAAAAAAAATTAAACCATCGATTCAGCATTTTAGTTTTTGAATCATGAAAGAAAATGGAATTTTGCTTTAAAAACTTGAAATGAGAGTTCTAACAAAAATAAAGAGACTTTTCATTTATTTGCATCCTAATAAAGCGAAGTTATTTTGAAAAAAGAACAAAATATCATTCTCATATCGGATGTTAAAAGATTGCATTTTTCAAAATGTAGACATCTAAAGAAAAAAAAACGGCAAGTAGAAGAGTTTATTTAAAGTTAATCATCCTTGTTAGCATCCAAAAATCAAACCCATATAATTTTCTCCCAAACTAACTGTTAAACATCGCACCGCACCACATATATTGACAAGCTGGTAAAATGATGAGAATATTTTCTAATCAAGTCATTATAAAGGTTTAACACCAGACGCTAAATGGCGATAATTTTGAAGTTGGTAACCCTCTCTGAAGCGATCATATTTTTTCCCCACCATTCATATTAACTATCCCTTTGCAGTTCTAAGTTCCATTTCGCTGATATAAATTATTATTGTTGTTGTTTATTAAATCATGAGCAGGGAGAAAAGTGCTTACAAATGCCTTTTCAGAAAAGTTTTCAACAACACCGCTGCTAATTAGCTGTGATAAAACAAACTAACAAAATTATTTAAAACCAAACTTATTTTCCGCTGTTAGTTTCTCTCTTTCCAAGAAACAAACAATAATCATTATATTTATTTGGCAGTAGCAATTATTTATCGCTTGACTTATCACCACAAGAGTGCCGATTTTGTATAAGCTGATCCCTCTAATTTGACTTTAAAAAAAGTTCCAAAAATTATCGGTTTAATATACATTATTTTTCTTTTAGATTTTCTCTTTCAATAAACAATTTGTGAAAGATCTGTTCTTGTTTATCAGAAATTTGTGAAGGGTCTGTTTTGGTTGATCGGAATTTTGTGAAAGGTCCGTTTTGGTTGATCGGAATTTTGTGAAGGGTCCGTTAACGGACCCAAATATCCTCTGGCCAGACCCCTGATATAGCCCCAGCTTCTCCGCCAAAAGCAGTGCCGCACTTTCTAAAACTATAAGTAAAAGCATTTGTGTTTTCAATGTGTTGCCTCCAAAGCTATCAAAAGTTATACGGTGATAAATAAAAGCACCTGTGTATGGAATGACGTTTATTTTTCAGGTCAGGGTAAAATGGTTGTTGTGTTAAAGAAAAAGATTGTGGAGCAGTTGTCCAAATTAACAGTCAAATTATTGACACTAGACCACACAGAAAGAGCATTAAGTGCCTTCTCAAGTGTTAGTTCAATAAAATTCTTAGCATTTTTCTTGGGTGCTTAAGGCCAAATTATTAAGTCATCCACTAATAAGAGTCATTCAACGCTATCTATTGCATTAAGGGACTCAAAATTGTTAATATAGATATTAGAGTGTAGCTTTTTACCCTGGGGAAGACGAGTTTGTAAATTCAAGTATTTTGAAAATTAATTTTCATATTTCACTTTACATGTCCTTTGGCTAAGAAAAGATCAAAGCCAATAATAAACATATTTGATATAATGTCAAAACTCATCAACTTTTAAAGCAGTTTTTCTTTCCAAATTGAATCATAAGCACTCTTGAAATCAACAAATACTGCAGTCAGTACATTTCTTTTGTCCAATGCATCTTTAATAATCTGGCTAAAACGAGTGATCTGATCATTTATTGCTCTGTTACTTTGGAAATCAGGGTGTTCCGGTGCAGTTAGGTTGTATTCCTTTTGATACCAGTATATCCAGTTTATCAAAAGTCTCTCCATAGTTTTTACCATTATGCTAGTAAGAGAAATGGTTTCCTGAGAGACAGAGTTCTCTTTACTATTAAAGATGTCTAAGCAAGTACTCTGTCAGTGATATTAAAAGAAAAAGAGAAACTTCTAAAGCGGTAGAATCCATGAATCTGAATTTGAAACGAATGAAGATGTGAACCTTTGCTGAAGTAGAATCAGCTCTTTTCAAGTGGTTCCATCAGTATCGAAATCAAAACCATGCTTTTGATTTTTTTCTCTCAATATTTTTGATTAAAATGTGCATATTATGCTTAAAATCTTTTAAGTTCTGTAATTTTGTCTGTTATATGCAAATATTAATTAAAATATCCAATGGTTTTTAATATTAAAATGTCTAGCAAAACTAGCAGTAAGTTGAACTTTCAATAAGTCAAAGTTTTTCGTTGGTCTCTTTAGATTCGAGTTATCGCGAATTGACTGCATTCCCTTTTGGTGTAAAACATCCCTTTTGCAAAAAAAACCAGCGCATTTTCTAGTTACTTCAAAACGGATTATATCCAGTTTTATATTTGTTTGGCAAAACGAAAAAAACGTTTTACACACAAACACTTAACTGTTAGAATTTCAAATTTTTTACAATGTTTTAGTAGAATAACAAGTGACTTTTGGCATAAGTCTAGGAATTTTTTCACAATTTAATCAGACCAAAATTGCCAATTTTATTTAGGATATATTCCTTTTTGCAAAAAAAAAAAAAAAAGAGCATTTTCTTCAGAAGTAAACTTTAAAATTAAAACAAAATATTCAACATATATATATATATATATATATATATATATATATATATATATATATATATATATATATTTGCTCTTTTTCATTCCTTCCTACTTACTTTATTCTTTTCATTGAACATTTCAAAAAAAAAAGGGAGGGGGACCTTCGATCCAATTAAGTATGAACAATGAAACCACCTAAGCCGATTCAAATAACAATGTTCTAGGTATTAATAGGTCACAATTCATCGCAATTTTTCAACTAATCACAATTTAATCATCAATTAATCACAATTTAATAGTAGTATCAATTATTTAATATTAATTTATTAATCACAATTTGAAGTCGTGCTTGCCTGACTGATAACAGACTTGCACAAGACGCAAGGTGCTGCGATTTCGTAATACAGACAGGCATCATGCTTGATTTGAAATGCTCAACCAGTGTCTCGCTCCGCTATTTCATTCGTGTAACCACTTTTGAATTAAAGGTGGCAAATTCAAATTTGGATATGTGCCCTTTTGATATGAAAGTGAATGAGTGGATACCAGTAAATAAGAGATAAGTTCCACTTCGCTGTAAAAGACCTGATGAGAAATGAGGGGATGGATATACACTGTTTAGGTGGTAAAACCAATGTTGATGCATTTTTTAACAGTAGATATAAAACACTTCGAGAAGAAATAAATTCATGGGTCTATAGGGCTTATATTAGATGTTCTAAAAACGAAAAAAAATGGGCATTTTTAAAAAGTGGATATTATTCGTTTTGAAAGTAAACTCTTCAATTAATGAAAAAATTACTTGTTGAAAGTGTTTCCACAACCTTGTTAACTGCGGTGATACTTATTCCAGTGAATGTATGCTTACTTAAGAAACACTGGTAGCCTTAAAGTTGTTACTTAGGTTGAAATACTAACTTTGAATATACCACTGTTTTTCTTGTAATTACATATTTGACAAATTCTGTTTGTTCTTACCATTGAACATTAATAATTAATAATACAATAATCTTAAAATCCTTGAATTTCATTTTCCCTTTTTCTCAAAAATTTCAACTGGCCTTAAAGTTTTTATTTAGGCTGTAGTGCTTTTTAAAATGCTAATAAACATAGAGAAATGCTACAAAGATTGTCATTCGAAATGTTTTCGTACTTCCCTCACTGCCAGTAGTGGATACAAGGTAAAACCAATCGATAAAGAATTAAATTGTAGAAGGGAAATCATTTTGTTTGTGTGTATTAATTTTGTTAACAGTTTGTTTTTGTTTGTTTTTTACTAATTAAATAACATTTCTGCCAACTCGCATGAGAAATTTAGTGCAGTTAAATCTCAAGGACTTACTCAAACTGCTGTAAATTCATTAAAATTGATTTAAACAACAAATTAGGCTAGTCCATGTCACTTAATTAATCCCCATTGAGGTTCATGTTTCTTCGTGAAACTTCATTCCATTTCTAGCAACAACTGATTTCGACAAACTGAACTTTATTGAAGTGAATTTTTTTCTAATTTCAAGATTAGCTTGGGAGTTGAATAGTTTAAAACCAACCATGAGCTCTACCTTTTATGCAAACATTTTGCCCATTTTGCCCATTCACATTACACTCTTGTAAATTTTAATATTTTAATTATGAAATGAAAATTATATATATATTATAATAAAAATACACATATATGATATAAAAATATATAATGTATTATATAAGTATATTTTAAACGCTCATTTTAAGCTATTTAATGACTGATTTAGAAGAAAGAAGTGACCCATCACTTTGTGATAAAGTGGTACTAAAAATCTTAAATACAGGGGGAGTATTTTAGCAGGGGGGGATTTTGAATAATTTTTGAACTAAGTTCATCTACGGATAAGTAATTAGTGAATAATTTTGGATTTCCTCAACTAATAAGAAGTGCGTTTATGTTACCAATTGTACATATAAATTGTTCAAATGTATGTTTATATTCCCAGGGTTCGTACGGGTCATGGAAATCCTGGAAAGTCATGGGAAAAAAATAAACAAATTTCAGACCTGGAAAATTAATATTTTCAAAAAAGTCATGGAAATTTATTTTAAGTCATGGAAAAATGTCTTGGGCAGTAAGAAAGCAACAGTTGCTAAAAGAGCGCTAGAAATATTGAGTGATTTAGTAATATTGCATATAAATTGAACGATCTCAAAAACTAATCCGAGTTTTTCAATCCAATTTCATCCGCTTCTGTAACAGCCGCTCACCTTTTTTTGGTGATGTGATTTTACTCTTGAGGCATTACTAATTTTGATCCCACCATTATTTTCAGTACTTCTTATATTTTATATTCTGTAGTAGTGGACTCGCTTTCTTTATTTTTCCATGTTCCTTCAAAATGTGTAATTCAATTGCATCTGAGTTTGTTTCAACTACTTGTAAAAAGTTCATTATTAAATTTATCAGAGTTTATCTTGATATGTTGAAGGTTTTAAAATGAAGACTTTAGTCAGGCAATAGAACATAGAAATAGGGAAATTCTAATACTCTAAAACAGTAGTGCCCAACATACAGCTCGCAAAACTGATCCTTTAAGCCAGCTGAAATATCTGATTTGGAAAAAAGAATTTACTGTAAAAAGTGGCTTTACTTTAATGAATATGCTGTCCAGTTACATGAGTGATTAGATGCACTATTGACATCATAGGGCAATGTTTTTATGAAGTAAATTTATTATTTTATATCTATTCAATTTTATCCCAGTCATTACTATTCTGCCCTATTTATTAAATATTTATTAGACATTTAAATATCAGTGTATTGCATTCTATATTTTTATTTTACTTGAATTTATGTGCTGAGGACAAATAAGAATAATTTATTATGTTCAGTAGTATGTACTGATATTTTTTCAGTCACAAGTAAGTGCTCCAATGAGGTAATGGCACTCATGTAAAAGTTTATCTAATGCCCATATCCGAAAAAAATTGGCAAGTTTGACATGAAATAGTACTATTCTACTCGTGTAACAAGGTCATGAAAATAGTTATGAAGTCATGAAAAAGTCATGGATTTTTTTTTATCCAAATTGAGTATAAACCCTGTATTCCCAACTATAGAGGTGTATAAATTGTTCAAGTGTAGATTTGTTGTTTTGTCTTCTTTTCTTTGATGAATTTTGCAGATTATCTGTTAAATTTAGGTTCCTTTCAATAGCTGCTCTAGTCAATTCAGCAAATAGTTTACTGTAGACTCCTTTTTGCAGTTTGAGTTACCATGGCTTTGGACACTAAGAAGCCTGTAGATGTTGTTTACATTGATTTTCAAAAAGCTTTCGATAAGGTACCACATGTTGCTCTACTTAGCAAATTAGCTGATATAGGAATAGGAGGGAAAACTTTCATTTGGGTAAAAAACTGGCTGACTGGAAGGAAACAAAGGGTAGTTGTAAGGGGAAATTATTCTAATCGGAGTGAGGTTTTAAGCGGGGTTCCTCAAGGATCAGTGTTAGGGCCTGTTTTGTTCATTGTTTTTATGAACGATATTCACAAAAATATTTCTGTGAACATGAATTGTTTTGCTGATGATGTCAAAGTTATGGGGACTGTAGATAATGAAGAACAAGCAAAACAGCTGCAAGAGGATCTAGATCATATTACGGAGTGGGCTGATAAATGGGGTATGGCTGTTAATGTTGGGAAATGTCAAGTGCTACATTTAGGGCAGGGAAATAAGTGTACAAGTTATTATTTGCAAGGTTCAGTCATTAGTCAGGCAGACAAAGTTACTGATCTGGGGGTCTTAATAAGTCAGGATTTAAAGTTTAGCCAACAGTGCAGCATTGCTAGTAACAAGGCCAATAAGATGCTTGGGTTTATCAATAGATCTATTTCAAACAAATCTAAAGAAGTTCTTCTGCCCTTATATAGCAGTTTGGTAAGACCTCATTTGGAGTATGCTGTTCAGTTTTGGTTTCCTTATCTTAAGAAAGACATTAATGTATTGGAAAGGGTTCAAAGGCGAGCTACAAGGCTAATAAATGGACTTTCTCACTTAGACTATGATTCCAGGCTCAGAAGGTTAAAAATGTACAGTCTTGAGCAAAGAAGAGACCGAGGGGACATGATTCAGTTGTTTAAATTTATTAAAATGAAAGATGTTCCGGGGCTGAAGTTTAGCACTGAAAACAGGACAAGGGGTCATTGTTTTAAGCTATTTAAATCTCAGGCTAACATGGATATTAGGAAAAATTATTATTATAGCAGGGTAGTGGAACCTTGGAACAGTTTACCGGAAGAGGTGGTAATGAGCAAGGGAGTAGATAGTTTTAAGAGGGCCCATAGGCGGATTTACGGGGGTGCCAGGGGGTGCGCCGCACCCCCAAAATGTTTTGCGTTTTGAAAAAAATTATTTTAGTATGTTTCACCCATAAACGCAGAGGGGAAATTTTTTTTTTCATAGCTGCTATACTAGTAAATTTACTTGAAACAAATCCAGTGTATCACCACACGTCGCTAGTGCGAGAAAAATATAGCTGTCATCATACTAAGAATTGAAGTAATTTTATCCATTTGAAAAGAAAAAAAGTAAAAAAAAAAGTCATGCAAATAAAGAAATTTCTCAAACAATTTATTGTTCAGTGCTGTGTTATTGTATGGAATAAATTTATGTTCTGTAATCCGGTATTTATTCGTATATCAATGCAAGTTCTTCTATTTTGAACCAACTATGGCTAATCAAGTCCAAAAATAAAAAGAAAAAAAAACATGACTCTTGCAACAAACTGTATCAATAAAATCTACTCCGAAATCAACTAAAAACCAACATTTTTAAGGTAAATTTTCAAGTTTTTGAAGGAGGACTTCCGGACTTCTTGCTGCAGTGGTGCATTCAGAGGGGGAGGGGGCACAATACTGGTGACCCTCCCCACAAAATGCCGAGTTGATGTTTTTTAAAAAAATGTTCTTATTATTGAAGGGAAGAAAAGATCTCATTTTGGGAAAACGCAATTATTTTATGAAGAAAAATATACATTATGTTGGGGAAAAAACCTTTTTTTTTTTTTCAAAAAGAAAATATTGACAATTAAATTTTTCAACAGCTTCAGATTATCGGTGGAGAATTGTGTGCCCCCCCCCCCTCCTTACACAATCCTTTCTTTCATATCCGACCTCCTCTTTTTTTTTCATTTTTTCTATTTCTTTTTCATTTTTTCTATTAGCCCTCAAAATTTTTCTTCTCCGAAGTCCTCTCTCCGGCCAAAGTTATTACAGAGTATCTCAAATTTCATTTCTTGGGCTTCACTTTCGCCAAATTTCCAAGATCCTCTAATCGCCTAAAAACATCGAAAATCGTTTAAAATTGCGTTTTTGGTGATTCAGTTTTGAAAAACTGCAGTGTCTCTAACGTTACCAAATATTGTCTTACTTACACTCATGTGTTTAAGACTTTAATTTTGGAAAATATTCGAACAAAGGCCTCCGACCCCCTTTCTATAATATCATCAAAGATTGTTAATATTTTTGTTTTGAAAACTATTATTTCGTAATATTTAAGTGTGGGGTATCTTTCGGGACAGCAGCCTTTGAAATTCTCTTTATAATATCATGGAGCATTGCATAAGAACTTCATTTTTAGGACTTCAATTTCCAAAATTTTCCAGGAGAGAGCTCCAGAACACCCCGTCCGGTAACAGTATCAAAATTTGCCACCATAGCGTTTTTGGAACTTCAATTATGAAAAATTAGAGGTAGTGTGGGAGGGGTGGTACATATTTCTATCTGTTTTTCAAAATTGGGGATGCCCAAAAGTCTCATTCCTAACCCAAACTATAAATATGGATTATAATCACATTTATAAGACTTAAATTTCTAAAAATAGCCTTGGAGCCAGCCCCACGTACCTTTCTTTCCCCTAAAATATCACCAAGAACTGTAAAACTGCGTCTTCAAAACTACTATTGCAAATTTTTTCTGGGGCATGAATCCCTTTCCAAACCAGAAGCTTTATTCACTCTTTGCCAGGGACGTAACTAGAGGGGGCAGACGGGGCTTGTGCCCCGGGCGCCAGATTTTAGGGGCGCTAAACTGACAAAGCTAATGCTCAGATTAATTTTTGCAAAAAAAAAAAAAAAAAATCAGAGAAGTCCAAAAAAATAATAATAAAAAAAAAGAAAAACTCTCCGTGCGGGCGCAGGCAAAAATCTTGCATGGTTTAATGTGGTTAAAGAATGGTATTAATAGACCGAAATAGAGCGAGGAGGGCGCAGTAAATAGCATGAAAGTATTTTCTTAGAGTGACTAGTACTTGTTATATCTTATTTAAAGAACCTGCCTCTCGGAGGAGGAATATAAGAACAAAGCTATGGGAAGTACAAAACAGCAGAAATGCTCAAATGTCATTTTTCTACAATTAAACGCCATAAAGTTGCCAATATGATGTCTTCCTCTCATTTACAATGACGAGAGCTTGTCTACCCCACTGGTCGTAAGAGAAAATCGTTGCACTGTTCCATTGACCTAGTTTAGTTTACAATTTTTCTCATTCTTGGTGAAAAATCTCGCACTATAATAATGGAGATTCAATTTAAAGTGCGAGAGGCTGCCCATTTTTCTTTAGAAAATACTAAGGTTTTTTGAGATAAATTCAGCTGAAATGAGAAAGTTTAGATTTAGTTTCGACACATTTTTGCCACCCACACAATATTTTAAATATGCTTAAATCATCTACTTCAAGTAATATGTTAGAAATCAACAATTTTTTACACCTCTCAAATTTTGCTTTGGTACTTTTGATTGCATATTCATATTTACAGTAGAAACTCATTTATCTGGCTCTTGTTTATCCAGATCTCCGGATCAAATTCATAGAGTTAAAAAATATACTCACTATAAACTGATAATCCTAAATTAATGATAGTAAGAACGAAACTATAAATGTGCCAAATATTCACTTATTTTGATTAAATACACAACTGCTATAACATGTATATAGGTCGTGCAATAAATTATAGTCATCTAATGAACTACGTGACGTATTTGGAGCGTCAGTCTGAGTCTGACCTGACACCACTGCAGCTGAACTATTAATGACTAAGTATTTGCGAGTAACAATCCTATGTAATTTTTCTGCAAAAGATCGTTTTTCGCTGCTAATAAAAGATAAGTCTTCTTATTTGCGAATTAATTACTGCTTATTATCCGTACTATCCGGATTTTCGTTTATTCAAATAGTCTTTGGTCCAAGTTAGTCTAAATAAATAAGGTTGTACTGTAAATGGAAATAAGCTGAAAAGAAACTCACTGAAAACATGTAATGTTAATATGTTTAAGATTTGTGTTTTTTAAGAAAGGTTAATAGAAAGAGTTTTGATATCAAGCACATTAGGTATCTGTTTTTCTAAAAAATGTTTTTCATACGTATGCTAAATACCAGAGGTGAGGAATGTGCGTTCTTTATTTAAAAAAAAAGCTCTTTTAATAATTAATATTTAACTATACAGATTATACGGCAATTTAAAATGTGTTGCATGAAAAATTTTCAAGTTAATGTTCAAATAAGAAAATCTGTTCGATTCGAGCTATTGTATGTTGTCGGATTAAAGTCTATATACTAAGTAAAAGCAATATTCAATTGATTTCACGTGAGAAACAAAAACACGTAGCCCACTAAATTTTTCATCGGAGTTAAAATTATTTCACACGTTATTGCGACATATTGTTGAATACTGTTATTTTTCTTACAAATGTTTTCATAGTAGTATAATACAAATACTTAAAAATAAATAGTTGAACACATTTCTGTTTTATTGTTTTCATTTGAAGTGGTAATTTTAAATTCGCATCGCGATACATTTAAAAAAAAGTAACGTCAAAGAAATTGTGAAAAGATGCCTGTGGCGGGCCTGCGTCCAGGAGACCTCAGAGCACCTACAGCCTTAAAATTTTGTACAAAATTACTTCGATCCCCAAGGATTTGAATCTGGGGTTATTTACTTTAAATTTCTAATTAGTTTTTTCTTTGTAATTAATTTTTTAGGCTAAAATTTCACATAAATTGTTTTTAAAGGGATGAAAGATTTCTCACATCCCTTCAAAAAATTAGCTCTTCACTTAAACTCTATTTTCTATGGGAGGGAGAGGGGAATTTTCACTTTGTTCGAAACGGAACTCGTAACGTGTTTTTCAATCTGATTCTTTCTCACAGACGATTAAAATCTTCGTGAATCAAATAAGGTTGCGAAGCAATCTTCAGGGGTTAGTATGAGTCAGCGAGCAGGGGGCAGAGCCAACTTGATAAAAAACATAATGCAACAAGTTGTTAATTGCTCCCTTGTGAAAATACAAAATAGTTTCAGTTGAAAAAATTCGTATGTCAAATAATAAATAAAATATTTAACTATTTTTACCCACTATCGAAATTTTAAAAAATGCAATCCAGTGATAAAACTGTATAAAAACTTATAACTACGTAAAAGTCACATTTATAGGCTTATCAACCCACGCGGCCTCCTTATCACTGCCTAATTTATATTTTTAAAATAATAATTTTTTGATATTTATTTTTTATGTAGGGGGGGGGGGGCGCCAAAACGAGGTCTTGCCCCTGCTCGAAAATGACCTAGTTACGTCCCTGCTCTTTGCTTCTAACAACATTGACTTTCGTTTAAGACTTTTTCTGCAGTTTGAAATATTAAGAATTGCCGATCCCCTAATGTTACTAAGTATGGTTTACATCGCGTTTTTTAGACACAAAAGTGCACCCCGCCCTAAAATATTTTCTGATTACGCCTCTGATGCTTTGTTGTTCCAGGAATACCGCCCCCCCTCCTTTCCCAGATCCTTGTTATTGTTGCACCCCCAAAATTTTCAGCCTAACTCCGCCTATGAGAGGGCCATTGATCTTCACTGGGGATTGTAAATTGACTAGGACCAGTCTAGCTGGGCCCAGAGCCTGTTGCTGGTCGTCACTTTTGTATTTGTATTATTCTCCCCTTTTGTTTTTCTTAAAATATTGAACTCTCTTTGGTTAAAGCTATTTGCAAATCGCTTGCCTAATGCATTGCATAAAAGTATTTTGTATTTTTACCTTTTTCTTAGTTAAAGATCTTAAAAAGACAAATGCCATCATTTGTACCAAAAATCGCATATGCACTATAATTTTAACTTACTTAGAATACATAAAGACAGTTCTTTAACACAATTGTGCCTGTCACTAACAGGAATACCAACCTAAATAATGCCTGCAAATTAAAAATTGAAGATTTTCTATGCAATAGTTATTAAATCCCAATCGTTAATCCTTTTATTATTTAGATTAATATCTTCCCCTTCAGGGCAGTTTTAGCACCCATGAATTATACTTTACTTCATACTATAGTGTGTAAGAAATTAGTATATTATGCAGGACATTGTGGCAACTAAATAGAGTATAATTAGGAAAGCTGTTTTGTCTTTCTGTTCAAACATTAAAAATGCTCCTTTCTTTATTTTTATTACAATAAATATTTCTTGCTGTTATTTTTTCTACTTATAGTTAGAGTGCTCTTTCACTTCTTCTCTCCTGTTTTATTTTAATCATTTTTCTCTCATGCTACTTTTTTTGTGTACCTGATTTCATATTTAAAATAGTTTTATATATTCATCTGTCTCATTCATTTTTTACATTTATTTTTATTTAAATCAGCATTTTTGAGATCCAGGACTCACGGAACCCTAAATGAAATGCTACTAAGGGCTACATGGCGTGGCACGCCAAAGTTCTTGCACCGACTCTTTACGCAGTTTATTAGTTTGCTAAGGACTACACAGAATATAGTAATAAATAAATTTAGTACTTTAAATTTTTCTAAATTTTATTCATCTTTCACATCGAACAAAACGTTATTTAAAACCTTAGTTTTTTAAAACTTATAGGGTCAAGAAAAACACAGGGAAGTAAATTTCTGAAAGTCTTTAAATGTTACTTTTTTTTCAGTTTAAATGAAATACAAAAAAGGCCCTTTGGGGGATGTTTTAAAAAATTATGTGTGGGAGTTTTAGTTTTTAGCAACTAGAAAAGTGATATTTTAAAAATTTATGATGATATCTTTATGTAAGTGTATTTATTTTGAAATAAATAATTAGAAATAGTCCTTGTTTGTTTTCATTGCTATTCATAACAGATATTTAATGATATTCATTAGTATTCCATAGAAATAAAACACGGTCAAAATGGCACCTTATGAACTAAAAGGGAGGAAAGTTGTTTCAGCATTTCAAATTTTGCATCTATATTAAGACTTATAAAAAACGTATTTTTTGTGTGAGCTGAATATATATATCTTCTCTTATTGATTTTACTTTGCTGTAACTGCCTTCGAATCTGTTGGCTTAGAGAATGGTAACCTCTATTTTTGGAAGGGGGAAGGGGACAATAGTTTTTATAAACCATTTTGATTATCTACTTGTTCTGTCCTAGTTTTTGCGTGTATGTAGCACCTTTCAAGGTTTTGAGACCCAGGTCAGTTTCACCAGCCATATTTTAAATTTCATTTTTTAAAGATATTTATCTTCCTACATGCTCATTGAGAAATTAAAGGCAGCATTCATTATGATCTGGTAAGCTAAGAGAATCGGTTCAATCAGAGAAAATGGGCCCTGAATCTATAATATTAGAATGTGGGGGAAAAAAAAAAAAAACTGAATTTCCTTAAAATACTTTATTGAAATATGTGAATACATTTTCAGGCAAGCATTATATTACACATTATTTATATGTACAAAGTCAATGAGGAATAAGTTCGTTCACAATGAGGTATGAAATATGAACATGCAAAATTACCAGGAATAGTTTATGGGTCATTATTACACTGGTTTTTCGCCTTCCTCAGTTCTGTTGGTTGCACTGCTTTGGATGATGGAATGATGAACACTTTGTTGTTGAGTTGAAGCTGATGTTTATCCTTTTCTGCATTCCATAAGGTAATGGGTGTTCCTATGACGAGCAATACTTTCCCCTCTGAAAATAAAAAGAGAAGGAAAGTAAATTGTCTTTAATGAATGTAGCTAATCAAAATTATACAAATAATGTACTACAAACAAGCGATGTAGTGAAATGAAAATTTGATGCCTGTGTCTATTCGCACACCCAGACTTTATCAGGGGGAGGGTGTAATATGGGTATTTACATGTATTTAAGGGCTTGATTAGCGCACGGTCCTGCAGGTCCGTGGAGCTAGTCGCAAAAATAAGCGGAAACCCTTTGGAAACTACCAGAACCTGGGAATCACTTTTGCTTGATCGGGTCCTGTATCTAATACAATTAGGCTTAATTGCTTTTGGCACAGCTCACACATTTTTATTTTACAAAACTCATGGCTCGTGTGTACTCCAATACAACAGCTCCAAGTTCATAAACTTTTAAAGAAGAAATTATCGTACATACTCGCGTGTTATTTGTGCAATTTAGTGCATAAAACGATTAAAAATTAAAAGATAGACTTGTTCGCGTGCAGCAAAATTTTAGTTTTCCCTCACAACCGATTGAAAATCTGAATGTTTTCTCATTTTTATTTTCAACCCATTTACAGGAACAAACCTGTACTATATGAGAAGAGCGGGAAGCTGAATTCGCTAATACAGGGCTGCCACTGCTGATCATTTTAGCCAAAATATGATCTAAAACGACTATTTTGAAATCAATTGTTTAAAAAAAAAAACTCCTTATTTTTCCCATGGCGAAAATATTGAAAGTTCGCCTACAAGTTTACCTCCTACATTCCGTGAAAAATCAAAAATGTTTTATCTCATTTATTTTTTGAAAATGAGCGTTTTAAAAATTAAGAAAACGAAATGAAAAAACATTTACTAAGATCAGAAATGTATGCTGTTCATATTTTGCCACAAAAAGTTCTGTTGTTGCGATCACGATTTTTGCAAGAAGATTGTTTCCGTTATTACTATTTTTAATAACCGTTGTTTGCATTCTGAATGAATGTCGACAAAATGTTGCTTTTGAATTTCTTTAGTCTTGCCACATTCATTGTTTGAAAACAAGCTAATTTTTGCTCAATCAGAAGTATCGCATATGCGGCGTTTATATTTCTTTTTAGGCAATCAGTCTTTTGATGCTTTCAATTTACAATGAGAATAATTATTGTCTGATTGTAAATTAGAAATATGTCAGAATTAAACCAAGGAAGTGTCGGTTTCTTTGGTGTTCTTTTAAAAGGGTTGTTCTTAAGTCTGGAAAATGTTTAAAAGTTTTTTTCAAAAGTTGTGTTGGGAAGATTTTTGGAAAACGTGAGCCCTGCTGTGAATGGGCCCGCTTGCATTCCACGCAGCCGAAATATGTTTATTGAAATTAGTTATTCATTTGGCACACACAAACGCCATTTTTAAAGAAAAGCTGGGGTTTGACAATTTTAGAAACTATTATCTGCATCTGGTGACTATTTCTCATAATTCAGGCTACTAATAAAGCTACTATTTTAAGTAGTGGAGCTCAGTGGCAGCCCTGCAAATTTTTGCTGCTTATGGAAATTAGAAGTTATTTCAAGAAAAAAAAGGTTAAAGCCCTAAGTTTCCTTGTAAGCGAAAAACGACACAACCTAAGCACCCAGCCATGGAAGCCATTAAGGAAAAGGATTTTGCAAAAGAGTTCCCAAAGGATAATATTAAGTTTCTAAACAGTTGCAGTAGTTGATAGTAAAGCCCTCGATCGGGCTTTAGTTGATCGAGTTCTAACGATTTGTAACGTCGCAACATTTACTCATTTTGATGCAAAAGTGACATTTAGCAATGAGAAAAAATGAATTAAAATACTAACTTTCGTGGACTTGAGGACAAAAGCATCTTGAATTGTACTCTAATGTGGCAAATTTTCTTATAACTTTTGGTTGGGGAACATCGGCACTTACATCATGAAGGATTTTCACAACTCCTAAGTCATTTTTTACCATAACTCGTAACGCTGAAATCAGAAACAATGAGTCGTTTTATTATGGTTATGAATTTCCATTAACATATAACAAACGGGTGGGTTTTGGACTGCCCGAAACTGGTTTAGAACAGGGCAGCACAGGTGGTTTTTACCGTCCGAAAGTTTCTTAAACTGCCCAAAACCCCCGTATGCTAAAGCTATAGGGATGTAATCTAATCGATTCGTATATTTGTTGCAATATTTGTGATGCATAAATATGAACATTGACAAGTTTTAATTAATGAGTATTTGATAATATTTTTCTCAAATGTTCATTTTAAAAATATCTTACTTAAAACAATTGCCAATAACTCTATTACATAAAACTTCCTTTTGTTGTTGGTAGAGTTATGAAAGGAAATTCACATAACTATCAAGACAACTAATTTTAGTTCCATTTAAAAACTCGAATGTTATTAAATGGTTTAACATTTAGGTGCAAAAAAAAGCTTAATTTTTTAATGGTTTTTGCATATGAGTTTTACATGCTGTTATAACGAAAATTCTTTTTTAAATCACAAATTAAAGAACAATAAATTGATAAGTAAATTATACATGCAAATTTTAAAACTTTTTAAATTAATTTTTTTAGTTCATATTTTTAATATAATACATTCTGTAACAACAAAAAAATGTCATTTATTTCATTTAAATCAATTATTGTACTATATTTTGAACACTTTCTTTAACTCACATGCATAAATGTCGAAAAATTTGGTTACTATTATGATTGAAAAAAAAAAAAGGACAAAGTGAAATTTTTAATGAAGAATTCAACTTTTACGTAACTAGATTCGAGTCAGCTGTATAAATAAGTTACATTATATTCATACATGAATGTTCACATTGAATAAATATTCAATGCAAAGCGTAATTTTGACAAATTTTGTTCCGTTTTTGATATTTTCTCACAAAATACAGTTTCTCTAAAAATATAGTTTTGGACATCACGCTAAAAACTACGGCATTTACCGTAGTTTTTACCATAGTGTCCAAAACACTTGCCAACTCTGACAACAGAGTTTTCACAATGCTAAAATTAGTAAACAAAAGCAAACATTTACATTTCGAAGTCCATGGTTTTTATTGTACTTTATTTTTATTTTAATCGGGTCAAATATAAGTTTTCAGATTAACAAGTTCCTAATAGGTTCAGCTTTAATATAAGCGGAATATTTTATGACTTTATACAAGATTTCAGTCATCAGCTAAATGTTCCCCTAAAAGGGCTGTCCATAAAATGACACATTTAGGCGCGGATCTATAAATTTTGGGCCCCCTCCCCAGAAGCCAACGGTGTATACTTTTGCAACGTTGATAAGTCTTAATGCTATTTTTTTTTTTCAATTTCTTAGCCTGTTGGGACACCTTAAGGACGTGCCCCTCCCCACACTGCGGAGTCTGCAGGACTGGACAGTTTTTTTTTGAAACTAATTTGACTCTTTCTGTAACCAAGTGTTTCCTTAACCCTTTTCCTCCTCTTGTCACATGTCACCCTGTTTTTCAAAAGCATTTTTTTTTAAGTGGTGTCACACTTGTTACCCCCCCCCCCCTCCCTCTTGCTTGTCACACACAAACTGCCCTAATTTCATGAGCATGACATCATTTGTTCAAGACTCCTTAGAAAAAAAAATACCGACTCTGTTTACTATACAATGACTAATCTCCTTCAAAATAGGCTTCTGCTGACGAAATATATAGTTAGGGGTGCCCCTCTCACCCTAAGAGCAAGGGCGCAATCCCCGAAATATCACGAAAATCCCCCCCCCCCCCTTAGCAACAGCCTCTCAAAACACCTCCCTAACAATTTCAATGGTGAAGTCTGTACCATGACCCCCCCCCCCCAGGTGGACGCCCCTTATATATTACCAGGGGTGATTGTGTTCCTGTATTTTACCGAATTTCCGGTATTTTCGGACGTATTTCCGGTATTTTTATGTCCGAAAATACCGGAATTATGTTTTTTTTTTGTTATGCTTTTATCTCCCTACCTCCGCAATTTTTTTAAATTATATAATACTCATCAAATATACCTGCAAGAGCCTTAAGATGAAAACCTATCTCTTAAGATGGACAAAGAAATGTCAAGATAATTTGTATAACACCAGTTCAAAAGTAACTTTGTAACCCATTAAAAGTTTAATCACATGTACACACAATATTTTGACTCAGAGCTATTTAATACTATGGCAAAGGTGCACTTAAGTAATAAGGGTCAAAGATCCCCCCCCCCCCCGTCTCGCTTTGAAACTTTCAGGTATTTTTTGATGAACTCACAATCACCCCTGATATTACACTCGACAACAACAAAAAAAAAAAAAAAAAACGAGCTGATGTGTGCCTCACATGACTTTCTTTTACTCCCATTTAATGTCAATTTCCCATTATTGGTAATTTTAGTGTGATTCAATAATTTATTCTCTAAATATCACCAACAGTGGCAAAATTGAAACCAGATTTAAAAAAAATAAAAATCGCCAAATTTGTTGCCAAATTGGCGACCAAAAGACTGGAGATATATCGCCAAGTGTCCGCCAAATTGTAACACCACTTGAGTTTACATCGAAATTAACAATGATTTCCCCCAAAAAAGAGGCAAAAGACCCCCTTAAACACCCGAATGCAACCAAGGTGAGGTGCACAACTAGACCCCACTAGGAGTCTACGTACCAAATTACAACTTTCTGGAACATACCGTTCTTGAGTTACGCGACATACATACATAAGTATTATACGACGTCACGAGAAAAGTCGTTGTAATGAACTCGGGAATGTCAAAATGGATATTACGGGTGTCTATACGTTCTTAGGCACTTATCCACGTGTGGTCGAGTCGAAAGAAAAACTCAACATTCATTCCGGGGTGAGCAACATGGAAATTAAGGTCGATTTTTGAGTGAATTTTTTTTCGCGAATACAATACTTCCTTTTTACTTCCTTTTACAAACGAGCTGATGTGTGCATCACATGACTTCCTTTTACTCCAATTTAATGTCATTTCCCTGTTACTGGCAATTTTAATGTGATTCAATAGTTTACTCTCTAAATATCACCAACAATGGCCAAATTGAAATCAGATTTAAAAAAAAAAAATCGCCAAGTTGGCGACAAAACTTGGCTACCAAAAGACTAGCGATATATTGCCAAGTGTCCGACAAATCATATCACCACTTGAGTTTACATCGAAATTAACAACGATTTCCCCCCCAAAAAGGGGCAAAAGACCCCCTTAGGAACATCCGAATGCAACCAAAAGAGAAGGTGCACAACTAGACCACACTAGGAGTCTACGTACCAAATTTCAACTTTCTAGGACATACCGTTTTTCAGTTATGCGAGATACATACACACGTACATTTGGACGTCACAAGAAAATTCGCTGTAATTAACTCGGGAATCATCATTATGGATATTTCGCGTGTCTATACGTTCTTAGGCACTTATCCACGTGTGGTCGAGTCGAAAAAAAAAAAATCAACATTCATTCGAAGGTGAGCAAAATGGAAATTAAGGTCGATTTTTGAGTGAAATTTTTTTCGTGAATACAATGGAAAAGTGCCTAAGAACGTATAGAGACACGAAATATCCATTTTGACCATTCCCGAGTTAGTTAAAACGAGGTTTTTTCGTGACGTCTTTATGTACGTATGTATGCATGTCGCATAACTCAAGAACGGTATGTCCTAGAAAGTTGAAATTTAGTACGTAGACTCCTAGTGAGGTCTAGTTGTGCACCTCCCCTTTTGGTTGCATTCGGGTGTTTCTAAGCGGGTGTTTTTCTCCCTTTTTGGGGGGAAATCATTGTTATTTTCGATGTAATTTCAAGTGGTGTTACGATTTGGCGGACACTTGGCGATATGTCGCCAGTCTTTTGGTCGCCAAGTTTTGTCGTCAACTTGGCGACAAATTTGGTGATTTTTTTTTAAAAATCTGGTTTTAATTTGGCCACTGTTGGGGATATTTAGAGAGTAAATTATTGAATCACATTAAAATTACCAATAATGGGAAAATGACATTAAATTGGAGTAAAAGGAAGTCATGTGAGGCACACATCAACTCGTTTGTAAAAGGAAGTAAAAATTGTCTCGTTCAAGACGATCTGGAATTCGGTTTTTGTCTAACCCCCTCGAACGTAACACTACTCCAAATGAAAATAGAGGCGACTGTGAAAGCCTTTTTGTTTTCAGCAACTGTATTCATTCATTCGGGATTTTTCCATTAATAAATTACCATATTTTTCGTTTAGAGCAGCTAGATTTTTTGGCGTAACGAAGAAAAAACAAATAACTCCTTTGATCTAGCATAACTTCGGTAATGGTTGGTTCATCAGTTCGGGGGGTTAGGGGGGGGGAGGATTCGAAATCACACGGAATCGGAATGAATTTCGCTAATTTCTCAGGGGTTTTATTAACATCACTCATGGAACTGCGAAAAACTATGCTTTGAGTGAGATATAAGCTGGTCAAAATAAGAACAACACTGCAGGTGACTTTTTCTAGAAATAACACTGAAGAAATTTATCAAGATTGCTGATGACTATCCTCTGAGAGGACTTTAGTTTGTCCTTTGCGATCGGGATTTTAGAACAGTAAAACGAATGTTAAACAAATATGACAGATTATTATTACCATGTGAAATCCAATCTCTTATAAGTGAAATTCTGAAATTACACCAAGATTCACCGTCACATCTGTTGAAAACAATGAAATCTGTAACTGCTAAAACATTTTTACTTCCTTTTTCAAAAAAGGAAGCATTGTATTCGCGAAAAAATTTTCACTCAAAAATCGACCTTAATTTCCATTTTGCTCACCTCCGAATGAATGTTAAGTTTTTTTTTCTACTCGACCACGCGTGGATAAACGCCTAAGAACGTATAGACACACGAAATATCCATTTTGATGATTCCCGGGTTAGTTACAACGAGTTTTCTTGTGACGTCTGTATATACGTATGTATTTGCGTATGTGCGTATGTATGTCGCATTACTCAAGAACGAAATGTCCTAGAAAATTGAAATTTGGTACGTAGACTCCTAGTAGGGTCTAGTTGTGCACCTCCCCTTTTGGTTGCATTCGGGTGTTTCTAAAGGGGTCTTTTGTCCATTTTTGAGGTTAAATCATTGTTAATTTCGATATAAACTGAAGTGGTGTTAGAATTTGGCGGACACTTGGCGATATATCGCCAGTCATTTTGTCGCCAAGTTTTGTCACCAACTTGGCGATTTTTAAAAAAAAATTTGTTTTCAATTTTTTTACTGTTGGTGATATTTAGAGAATAAACTATTGAATCACATTAAAACTGCCAATAATGAGAAAATGACATTAAATTGGAGTAAAGGAAGTCGTGTGATGCACACATCAGCTCGTTTAAGATGACTTATCTCACCAATTGATATTTAGGAAAAAGATCCTACGGGGCAACAAATGTTTTCAATTATCAACATTCATGATGTTTATATATTCGATAGAGCATCAAAGGAACGGTTTCAAGCTAGCTATTTAATAGACGATTCTCAAGAGAATACTGCAAAGTAACGCTTGTCGGCTGAACTACCTTTTCCCAATATTGAGTATAAAGGGAAAATTTTCATATCGTTGGAAGAAATAACAAATATCAAGATGATTATTCAGTGCAATTTTGAACATAGTCATACTATTTTAAACATCGAACTTGATACACAAAACTAGACACGAGAAGGATAGAAAAAAATATTTTCATGGAGGATGTATTTAATGAATAAGAATATAATTTTTTAGACATGTAAAAATTTTGCTTTTTATCTGTTTCTTAGTTTTTGTATTTTTTTATACCAGACTTTATTATTTCACTGAAACAAGACGAAAGAAAGAGGAAAAAACACGATGTATTTTCTTAACATAATGAATTTATGAATACTGACTTCACTAATTATTTTTGTCACTTTGTTATATTATTTTTTATTATTATAAATCAGTTTGAAACAAATCTGTTTCATTTGATTTACATTTTTATCACTCTAAACTAGTCTTTCAGGATATTTATTGCACAAAAGGCATAAGTCCAAATTAAAAAACATGTTTAGTTAATTTCAGTGACGAAATGAAACGTAATTTAAGGTTAGGAAATGATCCTGCTCGAAGCTAGATAAGTCATACAAATTTTCGTAGAATTTAGTTCATTTCGGAATCAAATAATCACTTTTTATTGATTCTTGAAAAGTTGCAACAGTTAAACTTATGCCCTTTCTGAAGTAATCGATTCAAGTATGGCACTGCTTTGTTCTACCTCTCAACTTAAAAAAAATACATTTAAAAAACGAAACGGAGGAAACAATAAGGGGCCGTGGTAGCCCGATCGGTAGAGTGTCGGATTCGGGGCCGGAGGGTCCTTGAAAATGAAAGAATGTTTTCTTTACCAAATGCGGATGAACAGTAGACATCACTAAAGTTTTCAGGAAAGTATTCTTCACATACAGGACAGTCTTCTTCGTATGTTGTTGCTAACAAAAGAATTTCAAGTTACAAAAAAGTGAAATGCAGTTATTAACGAATAACAACAGAGCAAATAAATAATATTTGTATGGTTATCATTGTTAGTGATTAAAAAAAGAAAATAAATGAAAAAAAGTTGTTTTATTTAAATTAGATTTTTTCTTAAAAAACAGACTTCTAGAATTTTAAATGATAATCAAGTTACATTTATAAGCATGCACTATATTTTTAAATTACATAAAATACCATGTTTTTTATGGTATTTTCATAGCATTAATTATTTTTAAGTTATAAAAAGATAAATCAATGTGTACGCGCACGTTAATCGTTCCAACAACATTTGTAGTTCTTCAATACGAAAATCAATTTGCGCAGATTCACTGCGTTGTTTAAAATCATGAATCTTGAGCACATACCTTCAAATAACCATATCTAAAATTTTAGCTTGATTTAATCCATCGGAAAGACCGCTAGGGCTTTGTATATCCCTATATACGAAGCCCTAGTGGTCTTTCTGCTGATCCAATCGTAACAGGGATGTAACTTTTGAACCATCCTGTACTTGCAATAGTTCGCGATTTGAGCAGTATGGAAGAGTTATAGTATTTTAAAAACGACATGCCGGAAACTAAAATTTCTCGTATTTTAACTAAGACATCATGAACTTTCTAAAAAAATTCTTATCTGTTTATATAATTGCCGAAAGAACTCCATCAGTGCTGGTGTTTACCGGGAACAAAATCTGAACCTGGTAGTTTCTATTACTCGAAGCCCCTTCTATGAAGTGAAGTAAAACTAAAATAGCAAAAAATTTGCAATATGACTGTAATTTGATGGATTGAGCAACGATAATAAATGCTTTTATCTAGTTACAACTTATTTAAAAATAATAGTTTTCATATAGTAAAAACTCCTATCCCCACACACTTAGCTCTTTCCAAGAAAAACATCTTAGGAGTGTATTTAAAAGACAAAAAACGTTGAAGCATGTCATTTACCAATGATAGATTCTGTGGTTTCATCTGTTGGAAGTACAGACACAGGCATGTTTCCTTCGATTCCATCTGGAAAATCTAAATCATACGATACATCAATAAAATTATCTAAATTACTTGAATTAGCCGCATCGTCAAACACACTAGCATCATCAGATAATTCAACAACATCCAAGCTGTCTGAGAATTGTGATCCGTTGCCGAATTCAGTGGTCTGTTCGGTTGAAATATTCAGTTCTGGGAAATAATCTAGGGTCACGTTCTCAATGGTACTAAGTTCAGGCAGTTCTGTTATTGTCTCGGATGACACTGTCATGGATTCGTCCTCAAAGGTATACAAACCTCCATTGTCTACAGTGTCAATGACTATAGGAGGTAGCAGAGGTAACTCGGGGATGGTCTCAGCAGAACATGTAGATGGAATCATGTATTCTTTTATTACTTTCATATCTAAGTAAACGGGAAAAAAATATATTTCAATACAAAAGATGTAAAATGTTTTTTAAACGTATTTCAGCAATATTTATAAAAGAAGAAAATAATAAAAGTTCCGTTTAGAAATGAATCACTAAAATTATCTTTATCAAAGTTTTAAATTAGGAAAAAATCGGTATCTATGTAAAAATTGCGATATTTGCAATTTTCAATGTCTTTCGTTTTCTTTCAGTTTTGTTAAGATGAAAAAAAAAATCATACTTCAAGTTACTAATCATATGAATGCTACTGTTTTGCAACTTTTTGAAATATTTAGGCTACTTTCCTTTTTTTTTACGGCGTTTTTCATGTGGCAACCATGTAAAGTGGAAATCGAATCTTCACTGCCTTTTGAGTCTTCTAGCGGGAAAACTAGTTTTACGGAGAGAGTAAATGAAAACAGCTACATTTTTGACAACCGTTTTACATTTGACTCAAAATTTTAATAGGTTAAGAAGAGAAAATGCCAGAAATGATTTCCATAGAAGCTTCGAGAGAGATTCGTAGAATTTTGCATAATCCCGCTCGTTAATGTCCTTGAGCAATGATTATTCCTGTAGAGAGCTGTTGTCATTTCCGTGACTCTCGATTTTCGGAAGTCAGGTAGTGGCTGATTTTGTTTGAAGTTATGTTTACCGTCAATTAAAGTCATGTATATATATTTTATTGTGTTTATAGGTATATTTTAAATGAACGTAATCGTCAAGGAGCTCATTGGGATTTATAAAAAACCTAAAAAATAATTCAAATAGAGACATTGCTCATTACATAAAAAATAATTCCAAGAAACAAACCAAATATTGTACTTTATGCTTTTTCTCTTTTGATCTTCGGCTCTTTTGCAATGAAATGGAAGACAATGAAAGCCAGAAACAGAATATGTTATGTACATATTCTTGTGTAATTGTTTTGTGATTAAAGTCAAGTGCAAATGGAAGAAAAAAAAAATCCCTTTCAAAATATTATTCAAGTAGAAAAACTTAAGTACAAAATATTCATTACAAGTTTTCTGTTTATTTTTATATCCTCAGTTGTTTACGTTTTTTCGTGCAGTAGGTAACTTTAGCCATGGCGTCATGAACTGTCATGTTACCAGAATATATAACATTTCAGCAAGCCAAAACTTTTAAAATCCTAAGCATGAAACTTTTTGAAACTGTTGTGGACTAGTAATATTGTTTCTTGCATTTATAGCTTTGGAACTGCACATGAAAATATGTATAATATCTGTATAAGAATATCCACTCAAGAATGCTTCTTTTATTTTTATTTTATCATGCTTTTATTTGCTGCTTCGGCATTATTAGTTTGTTCTTCAATGCATAATGCATTTCAGTTCAGAAAGCAAGGAGAAAAAGAAGGAAAATGCTTAATACTCAAAGATAAAGAAATTTCAAACATGTAATCGTATATAGAGGATGAATCTGCACTCTTGGACAAAACTTTAAGGAGTGTGAGATGGGAGGATATGAAGCAGGAATCATATAGTAACATAAGGTTGCAAACGCAATGCTCGCTCTACATGCACACAAAGCCAAAAACTGATAAATGCAAAGCAGCTCACGAATTCATTAAACAAAGACAATTTTACACAGCATTTTAGTTTTTAAGAATGGTTAAAGCGGTTGTTGAAAGGTCCGCAACTGTAATACACGCGTCTCAATGACTAAGCGCTCACTGTTGCTATAACGAGTCATTTTGGCAAACTTTCATCGATCGCTGCGCCATTACTGCAACCTGTATTAGAGCTACTACAGGCTGTTTTTAACTTTTTAACAACTGCTCAAAACCTTTCTTAAAAATTAAAATGTTATGTAAAATCGTCTTTGTGTAATAAATTTGTGACCTACCGGTTTTGCATCCACCAAGTTCTGGCTTTGTGTGCATGTAGCGCGTCAGCATTGCGTTTGTGACCATGTATTCTAACATCATTTTTGCTTCTTATTTTCTCCTTTAACATGCTTAACGTTTTGCCCAAGGGTTTAGTCTCATCCTGTATAAAGCTCAATTAGTTGTAAAAGTTCTATAAGACATTTAAAATTTGTGATTAGAATCAAGAATGAGTGCTAAATTAGGCCAACATAATAGTCATAAAAGCAATAATCTATTGCGAAATATTTCTTTTGCATAAATAAAAAAAGCCTACCAGGTTCATAGTAATCGTACAGATGAATCGAAGCCGGCTGTATATCTTCCACTTCAACCTCACTTTGAATGAAGAAATGTAAACATTTCTGTTCATTCGTAAGCTAAAAAATTTCAAAGCATGACATGAAAGAAAAACCAAAAAATAAATAATAAAGTAACTTTTATTGCGAGTAAAATATTTATGATTGAATATTTGCTCCGAGGAAAGTTTCTAAAGAGGCACTCATTTGAGTCTAAAGGTCGAACGGAATGCTTAAAGATAATGTTCTTGAAGTTTCTTTTTTCAAATTATTTTTTTAATTATGTTTACAATATAAATTGTAATATATGTACTCCTGGCAATGTAGTTAGTTTTAAAAATTTTAAAAATCAATACTGTTCTCAAGTTTTTCAGTTCGTTCAATTTTTGAAGATTACACATTTATATTCCTGGAAAGAGATTTTAAATATTAGTTACTTACCCTTAGGCCTCCTACACACGATGCGGTTGGTTGAATCAACTTTTTGAAAAATTTACCTGAGTGCTAGTTGACTGGCATTGTTCGTTGTCTTCACACGAGTCAACTTAGTTGAATCAACTATTCTTCTAATAAGCTTAATTTATTCGAGCAGCTGCTTCAGCAACGGTGTTAAAACTGAACCAAGTTCCCTAAACTAGTTTACTCATGTGTAGAGCAAGCGCTTGGCAATGCCCCGCTGAGTTGAATCCTCCAAAAAGTCGTTCAACTCATCGTGAGGAGAATGGTAGCGGCAAGTGTGCGTGGTGTGCCTGACGAGTCTACTGTCGTGTGAAGGATGACGGGCGATTTCATCTCTTTTCTACCTGGTTGCACAATACCCATCCTGAGAAAAGCCCGTTTGAAAGTTGATTCTACTAAGTTGTCTCGTGTGAAGGAAGCCTTACAATAAATTCCTTTTAGATGGATTTTTGACCAAGTTTGGACGGCAAACGACTTATGAATGCTATGGATTTACTCGAAGTATTGCCAAATTAGTTATTTAACTCCTATATTTATTCAAGTTCGTCATAAGAAAACACTTTTCTGTTAACTTTCCAAATTTTGAGTAAGGCTTTGGCAAGTCGTAAATATACTGATCGTTTCGTTGCTCCGGAACGATAACTGAGTGATAAAGTGTGACCGCAAAGAGTTGACCCTCGGCTCCGCCTCTTTTCAGAATTGTTTATTTTCGTGAAAGGGCGATATGAAGAGGAAAGTTGAAACGGAATTTGCAAGTGTGTCATTGGTTTTAGAGTTCGAATACGTCACCTTCGAATTTAAGAAATTAGCCAAAGAGGTGAAACATTTTAGTTTTGTACGGTCAAGGTAGATGTCTCATCGGACAGGTCACATGTTACGTTAGTGGGTGGGTCTTGATTTCACTTCTTTCAGCAGCCATTAGTCAAAAATAACAACACTTCCTGTAATTAATTTCAACTAAAAATTAGCGAGAGTAGAGTTTCAATAAGGAATGCAAAGCTTGTCATTCTTGCTTTTTCGCCAAATGAATGCAGTTACTGCTGCAACTTAAACTTTTCAGGTAATTAAAATAATCACATAACGAAAATATACTAGGAGTTTAGGAGTAGTTTCTTTTTTTCCATACCGCTGAATTCCAAAATACGGCATGCGTCCTTTCTTCCTTCTCTTCCTATTTTAGGGAAGGGACTCGTTTTCTCAAATGATGGACAAGGGTCATTTGTTCGCGTTCGGACTTTTTTTATACTTCTTTTACTTGGGTTAGCAACATGTGTTTGGCAGGAGGATTAAGGGTAGGAGAAGAACAACGTGATTTCTTGCTTTTCAATTAAAAATGAATACAATTTGTGATCAGATTATGTATGCACCTGGAGCTGTTAAAACTGAAATTGATTTTTTTTTTTATGTGTTTGGATTTCAAACACATTTTTCTTTGGGAAAAGGAAAAAAAATAAAATAATTTGAATTTTGACATCTCGAATTCAAATTATGTTTTTCGCAATCACGAGTGTGTATGTGTATGTAGGCGTGTGTGTTTGTGCCCAGGCATGAGTGTGTATGTATGCGTGTGTGTTTGTATCTGTTTGCATTCATGAGTGTATGGGTGTGTGTGTATGTCTGTGTATGTATGTATGCATGTGTGTGCATGCATGAGTGTGTGTGTATGTATGCGTGTATGTGTGCAGGCGTGAGTGTGTGGTTATTTGTGTGTGTGTATGTGTGCAGGCGCATGTGTATGTACGCGTGTGTGTGTGGGATATGGACGCAACCTGGAAACTGTTTTCGCTAGAGGAGCAGCATCGTGAGGCCGGTTGACGGTGGTGCTGCAGAGGGAGGCGGGGGGAAAATAAAATCATAGGACATCAAAGACGGTCAAGTGAGAACAATAAGCTATATGATTTTCCAAACAACAAAAAAAAAAAAAAACGGTGGTCTTTGATTAAAAAAAGAAAGAAACTTTGTGGTGTAGATTAGTAATTTTATCTGTACATTACGTCGTCTAAAACAATCATTGAATGCTTTACTATTAAAATTGGAAAAGACTTGTTTTGAAGCAGGATTTTAAACAAAAAAATTGCTTATTGCCCCTGTTTGTAGAAATTCTGAAGCCGTAACTACTTCAAACTGCCTCTCAAAAGCTAGAAGAGATCTGTGGCCGTGTGCTGGTATGGTATAAATGGTTCTACTGACCAAGACAATCCAATGCATAATCTTTCCCTTTCTCAGAATATGCATTGGAGTGATTTCACGATTACGTGTAGGACGATTTGGACTAAATTTTCCTTATAATTCCATATTATATACAAATTAATAAGGGCTAAAAGTTACAAGTTTGTTGACCGAGTGAAGGTTCTTGCCTCGTGTGATTAGTTGAGCTAAAATGTTTGTTAATTTCTTTTTTGATATTCTTTGATGAAGTTACCTGTCACGAGTAGGACACACTGTTGGATATCAACTTTTGAGTTCTTGATTCTTGCAACACATCCTTCGATTCTGTTGTTGCAAATTTATTAAACATACATTTTGCTTTCCAACTAATTATTTTTTAGTGTTAATTCAATTAGAAACAAACAGACAAAGAAAATTTCGTTCTTTCGATTGGTACTAATACTTCAAATGTACGAATATGCTTTCACTACCAAGATTGAGAAAAAGAGCTAGTTTTTCAGGTTTTTAATTAATGTCTTCGGTAAAGTTATAAAAAGACAAAGCTTAGCTGTCTCATCAGACGGCTAAGCTTCGTCAGCTTAGTCTCATTTTGAGAAAAACAAAAGATTATCAACATTGGTTCATCCGTTTAAAGCTACGGTGGCACAAACAAACACAGATACAGTAGAAGTCCAATTATCCGAACTCCTACTACCCGAATAGCTGATTATTCGAATACCCTGAATTTCCTTTAAAGTACGGTACATACATAGTGTACAAATTTGCAGCGCATGTAAGTAAGTTTAAGATGCAAAAGTGTTGCTTTTCCATTAAATTGCTTGAAAGCTTTTTTTCTTTAAAAGTGGTTTTTCTCCTATTTTCAGCTTACATACAGTAGAATTTTTGATAATCCGAATGGGATCCGGTCCCAATTGATTCGGATTATTGGAGTTCTACTGTACGTCAAACTTACAACAATCTAACTTGTTATGTCGGGGGTTAAAAACTGCCCTAAATGGATTCAATAGGTCTGCATTAGTATGTTACAATCAAACACCTCACCTCGTCAAAGTATAGATTAACCTCGTTTCCATCAATTTCATGACGTTTCAATTGCACAGTTGGATCTGATACAAGCTGAAAATAAACAGAAAATTCGTTTTATAACCATAACCTGCTGTATTCGTTAAAAAACTGTTTCTGCAGGAAAATCTTCCTCGTTAAAAATATCAATTTTTTATGCAATGAATCAGCACATCGTTAGTTATTACATTGGCAGAAATTCATTATCATTTGTTTATTTATTCATTTATTTATACAATTTTTCTCGAAAATTTATGAGCTAAATTTGTTTAGGGAATGCAAGTTGCCTTACGTTCTGAAGACTCGATTCATCCGGACTAAATCCCGATGCCATCTTCACAGATACAACCACCATGTTTGACGTCTCATCTAATATTTTGTACCTGAAAAAAAGTGAAATAGTACAAGAAAGGAGCTTATTTAACAACAAATGAGTTATTTAAAATAAGATGCTCGTATGTAAAGTTCGTTTTTCAAAAAGAATCGTAAAAACAATTTTAAAAATAAGAAAAAAGGAAAAGTAATTTCAAAATATTACAGGCCAAAATAATAATAATCGAAAATCTGACGTGGTAACTTCTTAAAATTTATGGTGTGATAAAAAATCCAATGGACACAGGAGTCAAAAAAAGTATGGAAGTAGTTCAGAAAATTATATAACCTTGACTATTAGGGCGTATGAGTCCTTTGTTATATTAATTCATTGTTTAATAATTTATTCACACATTTATTGAATATTTTATTAATTCATTTCGACATTTAATTACATTGAGTATTTACTGTATTAGTTTATTCATTCATTCACATATTCATTAGGATTTTTGTTTCATAATTAAATAGAAAAAAAATTGCACTAAAAATATATTTTGCCTATCACTTTGATTAAAAGGTGCACATTTCACTGCCGAAAATGATAAATAACATTTCAGTACGTGTTCTACTATAAAATAAAGCGTTCTTTCTTTATGTACAACAATTTTCAAAATTAATTTCCAATTTGTTCAATTTGAAATATGTAAGTTATTACAACAATTTCACATTGCCCCACATTTCTCTACTGGCAATTTGCAAGAAGAAAGATCGAGATGAAATTTTCATATCTTAGCAGGAAGTTAATGAAACGAAGAACCATTTTGAACTCGAAATGATTGCATCTTCGTAGATAACAGGGGGTAGAAAAGACGAAAGGTTACTCAGCACTGCAATAAAATAAGTTCTGGATTAACAGCAGCATTTTATGGCGAGTTTTGATGGTCTATTTCTTACTCAATTCATTTGCACGGATGTGACTAATTTTTATGCATAATATTTACACTTTATTCCTGGAATTTTAGACTTTGGTTTTTAATTTCCTCATATTGAGTTGAAGGAACTATTACCAGTGGCGCAGACAAGGGGTCCAGACCCCTCCCATAGGTCCTGTTTTTTCCTCCAATTTATTACGTTATATGTATTTTGTACGTCGAACAATTTCAAGCAAAGGTAACAATAATTTCAGTTCTAATAAGAAAAAAAAATCCTCATGTAAAAATTAAAAAAATATATATTGTGCACTTCTCCTGTAACGAATTGCCTACAAGAAGCAGAATGGTGGTTATAACTGAATACACAGCAATAACTACCTTTTTAATTTTGTAATTATAGATTAAAATGAGGTTCTATGGTCATAGATCCATTTTATTAATTATGAGAAAATTAAAATCTGAATTATCTTTTTGCCTGTTAATTTTATTTAAGTATATTGCATTACAAAATGCTAATTTTTTTTCAGTAGTTTATCGTTATATGTTTTTCGTTCACAGGAATCGATAAAATCAAGTCAATATGTTTGGTGACGTAATGGGGTATGATATGAGAATGAGATTTTCGACCTTGGACCCTCCCCTTGCAAAATTCCTGTGTGTGCCGCTGACCATTACGTTTCATAATCTGAAACAAGGGTTTTTAAACACTGATGTGAGCTCTCCCCCTACCCCCATCAGACCACCATAATATGTGATCAATCATGGCCCCACTGAATACTTAACGGCCGTGGCAATCGCTGAAACTCATGGCAACAAAGAGGGCGCCACTGGCTACCCCTGTTTTTGTTTCCACTTGGCGTGATTGTGAGCGTTGGCGCTTTGGCATCTGTGAATACGTGATTTCTCGACTTATTATCGGGCGTACGTCATTTGACGAAAATTTTAATTTCAAAAGAAGGAATGAAGAGAAAAAGTGCTGAATAAACATTGTATTACAAAGGTGAAGAGCATTTCTTATTGTTATTTTAATATCATATCAAAAATTACGTGTAATAAAAAATTTTAACTAAACACAGAAAACTTTTTTTTTTTTTAATATTAATGCGTAATTCTTAATATATTTTTTCAAACTTTTTTTTTTTGAAAGCTTTGCAAATAATTTTCAAATTTTTTATTGAAAATCCCCTGGGATTTCCTTTTTGGATACAACAGTTCTAAGATTGATGATATATGGCAGGCAGCCCTCATTTCTAATTTTACATGCTCATTTACATGCGAATTTTTTCTGCACAATAAATTACATCGTGAAAAAAAAAAAAAAAAAACACGCTCCGCAATCTGTAAATACATTCATTTTTCAAAATTTGAGAGGGTCATTCATTGCCCCTTTTGACCCTGATGGAGATTAGAGGGGGGGGGGGGAGGTATAGGAATTTACGTTAACAATTGCCATTCTTTTCGCTCGTAATGTAGTGTATATTTTACAACGAACAGAATCTAATTAAAAACGTACGAACAGGCCCGACATTTAAAAATTCGCGGGGGGGGGGCAAAGGTTTTGTGTAGGGGAAAAAACAACAAAATACGAGCAAAATGCCTAATTTTAGTATGTTTGTAAAATTTAGGGGTGTCATAATTGCCTCCTCCCCACCGTGATATCCCCACTTGACAGGCCTGGTTAGGAATATTCTTTTTCAAATAAAGAAGAACAATAGAAAAGTTAAAAATATGATGGCAATTTAAGAAAATGAACCATTAACATAAGTTTAAAAACATTTAAAATCAGAGTGTAACTAATACATGGTTCTACGACGGGTCCGTGGTTCTCGCACCAATATTGTACGGACACCAAAATGTCATTTATCTATTTCCCCTTCCATTTTTAGCACATCTCATATTATAATAACTTTAATGTAGATTTAAGTAGTATATTAGTGCACAATACGCATAGAGATGCACAAACGCTTAGTGCACAAGAGCTATTTCGAAAAAATGCAGATTTTTTTTCTTACAAAAGGAAATTCATAGCATAATAAAAAAATAAATAAAAATAACATGGAGCTAGAAAAAACTTTCATTTTCCCAAAGCTTAGTTTTTAATTAATTTTTTTAAATGTCCGATTTTGAAAATAAGGCGTGGTCTTTATGACGTCACAAATTATGTACTTTGGCGCATCTGTCTACCGCGTTTCTACGTTATGATGATCAAGAAGCGAATTACATATTGCACTCTACGCTTACTATCAATCATATAGTTGCCAACACTTGTGAGTAAAGAAACTAATTGAATATTGTGCTCTGTGAGTGGCATCAGTGAATGGCATTTCATCATTTGTGATGTCATCGGCAGAAGCGTAAACAATAAAAGCGCACCGATTAATGCAATTTTTTTTAAAAAATATTAAACTTAGTCAAGTTATTTTAAAAAATGATCAGATCCTATGATTTTAAAAATGTTCTTTCAAAAAAAAAAAAAAAAAAAAACCCTTAAAATTTTGGAAACGACCCTGTTGCTTCACACGCTTTGAGCATTAAAAAAATGTATATATATACACCTAATCCTCTTTTTATGCGGTGAATAGGGACCGCATAAAAAAATCGTGTAAAAAAAAATGCTTGAAACTTCACCAGTAGCTTTAAAAAGTTTTCGCAACTGAGTTAAAAATATTTTTTTATGCGGTGGATAGGGAGTGCATAAAAAAAGTCTCACGTAGAAAATACACAAAATATTATATTTAAACGAAATCAAAATAAACCAAGCGATGATAATTTTGCCGACTCCCGAAAAATTTCCCGAATTAAGAAATTTTTGGAAAGTCACAGTGACTTCCCATCGGATGCCCCTGTCGACCCTTGATGATACTACCAAGCACTCGTTTGATAAATAATTTTCGCTCGTTTTATAAATAATTTTTATAAACTACACAAAAAAAAGTCCGCACAAAAACAGGTTTGGGTGTACACACACACATCGGAAGGCGCACAGACCGGAGAGTGTTCACTTTAGCTCAGGTTCTATCCCCACCCCCAGGCTCCCACCTTATCTATAGCATCCCAGGTGCTATTACTTCAATATATTTTTCAATTGTTCTAAAGTGTTAAAGCAGTAAATAATTTTTATGATAAAGGTCAGATTCGGCCATAAAATATTTCTTTCTTATGGCCTCGTATTACCTATTCTAAAAAATCAACAGTCATATTATGACGGGTGCAAATTTCTTGGTCATTTCCATTTCATTCCATTTGTAGAAACAAGAAACCCAACGAGTAGGATCCTATCGCAATTCATGATCGTGAATAACTTAATTCGAACTCATCAAGCAGCCAAAATTCAAATTATTATTATTTTTAAAAATTTATTTTGAACATTTAACAAATACATGCAATAGGGAAAGAAACTCCTCAAATATCTACACATTAATTTGTGAAACTAATTTTTTAAAAAAAAATGGGGAACAGATTATTTTACAAAATATCAACACTGTTGATATTTTGTAAAATCCTAGCAGGGGAGAGTTCCGTACAAAATTTATTTTGTCTTTGCAAAAGCAAAACAATGATATGTTTTTTTTTTACTTGCCATTTCTATGATATTTTTAAACATTCGATTTGCAAAAGCTCGAATGTAAAAAGACCGACGGAAAACTTCGACTTATCGAAAGTTTGACTTAACGATAGTTTTGGTTTTTGATATTTTAATATTAAAAACCATCGAATACTCTAATTAATATGTACATATAACAGACAAAATTACAGAACTTAAGTTTTTTAGCACAATATGCACAGTTTAATCAAATGTATTGATAGAAAAAAATCAAAAGCATGCTGGAACACCGCCGTGGCTGGAACCGCTTGAATAGAGCTGATTCTACTTCAGGAAATGTGCACATCTTCATTCGTTTCAAATTCGGATTGCAAGTGAAGGTGAAATAATTATTCTCCCATAGTCACTTCCTTTTTTTTCTTTTTCTTTTTTTCGTTCTTTCGAAATAATTTCGAGTAATCTTGGAAAAAACTTCGAGTTGAAAGAAGTTAACTTCGAGTTATTCAGAATAATTAGAATGGAATTAAAGACTAAGTTGTCAAGACTTGATAAAAATTTCGAGTTATAGTAATATTTGATTTATCAGACTTCGAAGTATCGCAAATTTACTGTACTTTTAAGAAAATTAAAATATTTAGCGATGTAAAATCCTGTAAACATTGAATTCGTCATAAAAAACTATTTTCTACACTTTAAGCATGAATGAGAAAGGATCTTTGAACTAGAAACTTTGCAGGAAATTTGATCGACAAGTTTGGCGAAAATTAGGATATGAATTTTCTGTTGGAAAAATAAAATACACACACACAGTAGACCGTCAAGTATCCGCAGGAATCTAAGATCTGCTTACAAATTTTTGTAATCTTGTTCTAATAGTATAGCATTAGGAGCAGCTCTAAATATCTAGCATTTCTTAAAATAAAAAGAAGGGGGGGGGGGGGGTAATTTTCCGTGATAGGTACGTAGCGGAGCATTTTTTAATCTGGCGATTAGTTTCAATTTTATTTATTGTCGGGGACTATTTCAAGTTGCATATGAAGTATTTATTTGGCGATACCATAAACTATTTTGTCTTTTTCAAAGACTTGTAGGCGAAGCGATAAGCCCTAGAAACAAGATCTAAAAGTCCATTAAAATAAAAAATAATCCTCTGAATAATTATGTTTCTCCATAAAGCGTAAAATAATCCATCAAATGATACACAAGCTATAAATGAACATGTAAAATTAAACTAAAAGAAAGTGCCTAACCAACTTTAGATCCACCATTTACGCATTAAATAATCAGCTAAATAACTTTACTAATTCGATTCGAATTGGTTTTTACGGTATATTTCTGAGCATCTTGCGAAATATTGATGTTTGTTACATGTTCCATTTATTAATTAAAATAAACAAGCTTTGAAACTTGTCGTTGATTGGTGGATGCAACCGTGGCTTGTGGCGCTTCCTTGCGGTCAGAATGGGCAAATATGAAGTTTTGATGTTTTTCCATCTAGTGTGGCCATGTTCAAGTGCAGAAATAGTTGCCCCGGTTTAACACAAGAAAGTCAAAAATTGTCAAGGCCTGGTAAGCGCCAGCGCATTCAGTGGGGCCATGGATCAATACAAGAGAGCAAAAAAATTTGAAACTGAAGCTAGTTGAGACTGCTAAAGCTGATTATGTTACAAAAATATGGATAATTTTGTCCAAAAGAATTTAATACCACTACACATAACTTTATTTTGAACATAAACTTATTTGAACACATGAAATCAAACCACTAAATGCAACTAAATTTGAAGTAATCTAGGTTCTAGGCGAGGTTAGCCTGTTATACCAGTCACTTTTGCAACATCAAAAGGAGGACAACCACTAAGGACAACTCCAGAAAGTTGATAGTTTATATTATGACACATTATTGTATCCTCTATTCAGACCCGGATCTATAACATTTTGCACCCCCCCCCCCCCCCTATGAAAAAAACTCTGCGGAGCTCCTAAATACTCCCTAAAGTGCTCCCCCATAACAAATTTTTAAACGAGTGATTGTTGTTTGTTTTTAACGGCTGTAATATTTCTACCTATATTTGGAATTCATTTGTTTAAATTTTTTAAGTTATTTATTATTTTTTAACGATTTTTAACTCATCTAAGAGCTTTTAGAGAGTTATGTGGGTTTTTTAATCCTGATTTTTGAAAACTCATTTTTTTAAAAATAAGTTATGTCAGCAAGGAAACAAGTTTTCCATAACTTTACAATGTTCGAGATTCAACCAATCTTTTAATTTCATCCAAGTTTTAAAACAATCCAAAGCTGTTTTCCCCTGTAGATCTTGGTTTTGAAAAGTTTTTCACAATACATGGGATAGACTTAATTTGGTTAAAGACCCGGTGGCCATAGCGGCGACGATGCCTGCCTTTGCTCTCGGCTGCCTTGTATACATTCAGCGTTCATCCAGACATAAAACTCAAACCTATACCTGGACATATACATACAGAGTGTTTTATATAAGTAGATATACAATGCACGAGCTTCAATAATTGGTGAAGTTAAATTTTTGTTTTTACCTTTTAAATTTTTTGAACTGGCGTGAATCTCAATACGATATTTTTGAACTTTGAGGATTCTTAATGCTTTTTTTTTCTTCTAATTAAAAATTTTTGCTTGAAGTGCATATTTTGGAGGTTCCTAGAAAGCTATTTCTGTAAGAAATATTATCTATTGTTACATAATACTATGTGTTAAGTTACTATTTTTAACCCCCCACACACAAAGGAAGGGGTTATAAGTTTGACGTGTCTGTGTATCTGTGCGCCTAAACAGATGGACCAATTTAAAAAAAAAAGTTGTTCGAAAGGAAAGTTGATCGAGAATGTTCTTAGCTAGGTTGCGTCTTTGGATGACATAAATTAATGAAGATATTAATGAAAAACCTCTAAAAGGTTTTTACGATTTTTGCAGTGAAAACATATTTTAAAAATTTAAAATTTAAAACCAAAATAAAGAGATTTTTTTCCCCGCGTCTGATAGAATGTGTTTGGAACATCCATGTTACATAGAATTCGAATTATAACATTAATTTATATTATTTATTAACATTATTTAATTTTATACTGCTTGTACCTCAAGTTTTTACCGAAACATTGCAAAAACATTTTCAAATTCTTGACATTTGAGTATAGAATATTTTAATTTATTTTCTATTTAACTAATTTATTTGTTTGCTTTTGAGTTCTTGGGCCTTGGGCCCCTTAGTCCTGCGGGCCTTCTCGCACTGCGGGGTCTGCAGGTACGTAGATCCGAATCAGTCAAATGTATAAAAATTAAAAGCCAAATGTTAAAACTCTGAGAATTAAGTGCAATTATATGCGTAAAAGTGTCACATACGTGCAAAAGGATTGAACATTCTGTGATATTCTTTTCGGTTTCAACGCTTTTGACTTTTCCGAATTTGCCTCCTATTATATAAGAAATATTTTGAGCAATTTAAAGGAATTTTACTCACAGTTGCAATTTTATAAGAAATGTAGTAAGAAAAATAATTGTTACTCAAGGAAATACTTCTGCATTCATTTGTTCTTTAGATGGACATTACAGTTTTCAAAATATAAAACTAAATGAATTACCTCATACATATTCCTATTCTTGGTGTATTGCAGTTGATACTTTCAAGGCGAAGTACGTCAATATTTAAATCAAATGCCTCTTTGCCTGAAACCTTCTTCACGTTGTACCGCAAATTGTACTAAAAAAATCAAACAAAGGAAAAATTGAAAAACCGTTAATCTATAATACAAATTGTCCTCTTTAGAGATTTAACTTAAGTTTGAATTTATTAAAATGGTTCCTAATATAAAATATAACGGCGGTCGCAGCAGTCCTTGTATGCTGATAAATTTACTAGGGGCGTTCAAAAAGTACGTTACACTCGAAAAACTTATGTCAAAAGACACTTTATTGAGAAGTGTGCTACAATACAATATGACACAGATACATCACCCTATTTTACTACAAAATCTCCCAGTCACTGCAAACACTCGTAGTACCGTAGCACTAATCGTTCGATGCCCTGACGATAGAAATCCGCTCCCTGGTCCTTGAGCCAGCTTGGAACAGCTGTCTGAACCTGGTGACCGCTGGTAAATTCTCTTCCACCCAAAGGTTCATTGAGTTTGCCGAACACGTGGAAGTCACAGGGCGCCAGATTTGGACTGTAGGGTGGATGCTGCCAGATCTCCCATCCAAAACTGTGAAGCAAATCCTGTGTTGTACGTGCCTTGTGAGGTCTTGCATTGTCGTGCAAGAGGACAACATCTTTGCTTAACTTTCCACGTCGCTTATTTTTCACAGCTTTGCCCACAAAAAAACGTACTGTTCCGTTGACTTCAACGTTGGAGAACGTTTCCAGCTTCCGCGCCATTTTTTTCTCGTACTACGCAGGAATGATTCAAACAAATCGAATAAAATTGCTGCAGTTGGAAGATGTGGAACTAAAATATCGTCTGCGCACGTTTTCCTCTTGTTACGGGATGTTGCCATCTATGGGGAAACAAGTGTAACTTACCGTTTGAATGCCCTAGATATATCAAGATATCAGGAGTCAAACTTCAATTAAAGTAAATCACAAAATCTTCCAAGTTTCAAGGCTCTTTTATTTTCGACAGAAATTTCTGTGAGTATAGCTCTAAGTTATGTTCAAAACTTACTGAGCTGACTTCCAACTTCCAACATAACCAGAGTTTGACTGAAAAGACTGCCACAGCATGAGCGGTTACTGTTACACAAAAAGACACAAGTACTGAGTTAATTTGAATAAATAACTTTAAAACATTCATTTAAACTACCATACTAGGATTGGAAATATGCGTTAAAACCAGGGACTCCCCCCCCCATCCCCTTCACTACGCCGCTATATTGACCATAAAAACTACTGCGAAATCCTGTTACAACGAATACCAATGTAACGAAATATCCATTTCAACGAAATAAATTTTCAGTCCCGATTTAATTTCCATTACATTCTTTGAATTCCATCACAACGAAAGGTCTAATTAGAACGAACAAAAATTTCGGTTCCTTCAAATTCGTTGTAACGAGATTTCACTATTTTCTATGAATTTTTACCCGCAATGTAAGGGGCCATTCATGAATTACATACAGATGATTTTCGCAATTTTTACCCTCCCCCCTCCATCATGTAAGGGTACGTAAGATTTTTCAAACCCCTCACCCCTATTCTTAAGTAAGATTCCATTTCGTTTTTCAAAATAATAAAATAACGAATCTGACATAACTGGAATCGTTATTAAATTCACTTATTATTAAATTAAACCTTTTTGTGCAAAGAAATATTTACTAAAAAGTTGGAATTTAGACTGAATGTTTTTTCGACATTGATTTGTATATGATACGATACTAATTAAAAATTAAAACAAGCCATACATAATGCGATTCTTAAATTATATTTTACCCTATTCATTCTTTGTAAACTAAACATATAATAGCTCATCCTAATATGTTTTTTACCTTCCAGACACAAATGAAGTGGGATCCCTGCCAAACCACTTGACCGCGCGATTTCTAATGTAAAATATCGACTTAGAAAATATTACGTAAGAATGGGTACTCCCCACCCCCCACCCGGGTATGTAGGGATTTTTCCAACCCCCCCTCCCCCGCAGGACCCTTACGTAATTAATGAATGGCCCCTAATAGTTGGTGTCAGTTTAGAGTGAAATAAACTACAGCAAACCCACATACAACTGTGAATCTCGAGTTATTTTAACTAATGATACCCTGCAGTGAGTGTCTATCGGGAATGATAACAGTTACTCATTTGCCAAACTAGATTTAAAAAAAAGTAATAACTTACTTGGACTAAAATACAGCCTTCCCCAACGGCTTGAAGATCGACACCTGTCGGCAGCACTGGGATTTTCGTGCTTTGGGTCACCAACTTGTTATCTTCTTCAACTTTGAATCCTTGAACTAGTTCATTGCTTTCAATGGCCACTCCTATCTCCACTGCCTTTTGTGACTGTCGTGAAGCAAATGTTGACAGAGCTTGTAGGGCTACTACAGTGTCCTGCAAAGAATTTAAAACAGAGATGATTTTTAAAATTATTATTTTCAAATTATATCTTTTACTTTCATCTTCTACATACATTATACGAAGAAGCCCAGTTATCATATCCAGATAATGCGGTTTCGTTCTTATTAGAACTCATCAGACTGGAATAGTGAATAACCGAGCTGGAGTCAGATGTCATCTCACTGAAACTGAGAGTGCCGACAAACTGCTAGATGACGCTCTCAGCTTCAGTGGGATGACATCTGTCTCCAGCTCGGTTATTCACTATTCCAGTCTGATGAGTTCTAATAAGAACGAAACCGCATTATCTGGATATTATAACTGGGTTCTCTGGTATAATGCATGTTGTTCCACCTTGCCCTGACATCGGGTTGGTAAGTTACTGCTAAATTCATCTTCTAGTTTTACATGCAGTGTTCCTATCGACTTGCTCTGGTGCAGACAGCAAATTACTGCTCTTTGTGTGAAATTAATATCCCGAAGTCGTGTGGTTGACTCCACAAATTATAAGGGATTCAGGATTTTTGAAAACTTTCCCTTCCCATCAGAAGTATGCCTGCGTTGTGAAGGTGGTGATAGGTTATGCTTCCATTTATTGGTTCATCAAAATTCTAACTCGTGTCCTTATAAGGACCTAACTTTCTCACGAGCAACTTCTTTTTGCCTTAATTCCTACTCGGTAAGTCAATAATACCTAACGTTTTTTGTAACAGAGCGCCGCGCCGCACCTCATATTGAGATGAATCCCGCGGGCCAGAAAATATATAAAATTCCGATTTTTTTTTTTTTTGACGTGACATCGTAAACATAGAAAAGGAAAGAAAATTATAAAGTAAGGATTGTTGTTGTCGTGTGCCAGCTGCTTCACTTTTCCAACTGTACCGTAACTTGGTATGAAGTCCGACTTCTACAGTACACATCTACCAAAATGACCCGTTTTTAGGGTAGGCAACCATTCACAGCACAACACCATACTAAGAAAGGACAAGGACAGGCGAGAGAAAGTTCGTCCATGCCGAAGCCGGGATTCGAACTCGGACCTTCCTGTCGCAGTCAGACTTCTCTGACCAGTAGACAAGGCAGGCGGCACTAAGGATTGTTGATGTGACTGATTGATGCTTTACTTATTAAGGGGAAATTTGCAACTGTTATTCAGAAACCAATATGTGGACTTTTTGCTGCAAATTTGTAACAGCTAGGAACCTAAAACAGAAGGTAATAAAAGCAGTAGTAAAGAAGCGATTTCATTGGCTGTGACTCGGCGTGTATTGCAATCGAACTGTCTTCGACGATTTCGTGGTTATTTTGGGAGGTTTCATAGAAGGTGGTTTTCGATTCGTAATATTGAACATAGTGGGCCTCGGCCACCCAAGTTAGATTCGTAGGCCATAGGTAGGGCACCACTGCCACTAGGGGAGGGTGAGATTAGTAACAACGAGGGCGAGTTATTCAAATAATGTATAAGAAATAACGTGCACAGAAAGTTTTCGATAAAAAAATGCCATTTCTGTCGCAAAGTATGAAGCCATCACTAGCCCTCTCAAATAGGGAAGCATTTGACCTTTCGTACGATCTATAGTTTTAGCAAACATAATCTGGAAACATTGTGAAGGATACGCGGAACCTAATCACTGCATTGCAACGCTGCCAGGTTAGGTTCGCCCCAAAAATAGTAATTCTTTTTTCTCTCTCCAAAATGGTTGTCATTTTTCTTCGAAAGTATCCCATAAAAATCCTAAAATATACAAAAATGCTAGTCTTGCTACCACCGTAAAAAGTTGTGAGATCTCATGCAAAACTAACACAGTTGTTTCAGTCAGTATCTTGGGAAGCACGTATTAAAAAACTTTACCATGAATTGTTTTCTGTTAAGTTACCTTGCAATGTTTATAGCGATCATATCCACATTAGACATCTTTATTTTGATAATAAATAATAATTACTTGGCAAGCACATTCCAACATAATAGCTTACATCTAATAACAGCGATTTGAGCGCCTTATTTGTGCTTGCTTACAGGTGTCGATTGTATCGCATTGGGCGATTTAGTCGCTTGAGCCATCGAAGGGATAAGTACCATTATTTGCTGTGTTAGTAAATGCAAAGGCTTGCCATCAGAATTTCAAAGCCCTCACATAAAAAAACTCACTTTAAAAAGACATCTTTTCACTTCATTGATTCCCATTTCACAAAATAATCTCAATATATTAAAAACGCAACGTAAAAGAAATTGTGAAAGGAAGTTTGTGGAGGGCCTGGGTCCAGGACACCCTATTGCACCTACAGTCTTGAAATTTTGCACAAAATTACTTCGAGCCAAGGGCGTTTGCACCTGGGGTTTTATTTTTTTAGTTTCGATTTATTATTATAATTGTTTTGTAATTATGTTTATAAGTTAAAATTTCGCATAAATTGCCCATTAAAGGGATAAAAGATTTCCCACACCCCTCAACATTCTGTGAAGTTCAAAAGAACTTTTTTTTCTGCATTATATCGAGTTTGTTTTAATTTTCTCAATTAACTAAACAGCAGATATAAGGGTTTTTATTTCACCGAAAAGTCCTAGGTTCAACTCAATTCAAGCCCAGAGCTAAAGAGCAAAAAACTAGAGACCACGAATTTGAAAGCAACTTTTCAAACGTGCAAAGCTACCGTTTTGCGATGCTCAGGAGCCCCTCAGCACCTATAGCTTGCAAGTTGGTACAATTAGTTTGGAACCCGGGAAAGGGGGGCACTTCGAAGCGCTTTTTTTTTTTTTAAATACCTCGGTTATGCATATTTCTTTCAAGTTCTTTTAGTCTTCGAGTGGAAACGAGATTATGTTCGAATTATGAGCTCTTTATTTAAACTGTATTTTCTTCATGAAAGAGAGGGAGGGGGGGATTTTTATTTTGTTTAAAATGGAACTCGTAACCCGTTTTTGTAATCTGATGCTTTCATATAGATGATTTAAACCTTTGCGAATCAAATAAGATTGCGAAGCAATCTTCAGGGGTCTGTGAGCGTCACCGAGCTGGGGGCAGAGCCCCATAAAGATATAAAAAACCCTTGCAACTACACCTGTGTAGAAACGAATCCTCCGTTTGTATTTCGTTGTCTTGTGATCCAGCGTACTACTGGTTGAATTTGAGCAATGTTGTCTGTAGAATTTTTTGATACAGCAAGTTTAGAAAGAATATAGTATCCAGCAATCTCTATACTGACAGATTTGGATTTGCAAGAATCCCAGAACATCAAGCTACCTAAAAAAAATAATATTCTTTAAGACGTGTTATTTTGAGGTTAAATATTTCGTTCAGAATATTATACATCCAAAAGTGGGCCTATCCCACGTTTAATTTCAACATTATGTACATTATGGTTGAATGTTATACAGTTAGAAACATCGGTAGAGCACCATCCATGTCGTAACACTGTTGAATTCTGCCCCATGTTCTCGCAGAAGTTTTGCTGCAAAATATTTCCAAATCCCCAAAACTCCTCCAGTAGAGCAGTCAGAAATTACTTTCTGTGTGTGTGTGTGTGTGTGTGTTTTTCTATTTTTTTTGGGGGGGAGGGGGTCTTAACTACCCTTATATATGCATATAAACTACCTTATGAGGATTGACAGTATGTGTTAAAACCAAGAGTTATGGTAAGGAAGTTTTGACCCCAAAACCTTTCCTCCTGGCTGCACCACAAGACATCTACGAGAGTATGGCGCAGAATTCAGCAATATTACGACATGGATGGTGCTCTGCCGATGTTTATGTTTCTTAAGAATTCAAAGTAATCGTATATAACTACAATTAAACCAGAAGGAACATAACGTTGAAAATATAGGGGAGAAGAGGGTACGTCGACTTTTGGACCACTTTGTATAAGTGCGTTCACAACAATGTGCATTGAAGAACTTTGTTTTTTATTGCAGTGAAATCCCGTACAACGAATATCAATACAACGAAATATTCGTTTCAATGAAATAAATTTTCAGCCATGATTTAATACTGAGCACAGCACTTACAGTGGAACCTAGAACCCGTCATTTGTCCGCCTCTCTACTCGTAATGCTTATTATTCGTCCGAATTGTTAAGGTAAAATTTGACTTGTCATTCGTTCACCTCTACTCATACCACTCGTCATTCGTCCAATTTGTTCAAGTAAAATTAACTGTTCATTCGCCCACCTCTCTACTCGTACGTCTCGTCATTCTTCTAGCTTGTTCAAGTAAAATTAAACACGTCGTTCATCTGCCTCTCTACTCGCATTACTCGTTATTCGTCCAATTTGTTCAAGTAAAATTGAACGTTACTCGTGCGCTGCTTCACTATTCCGACAACGTCGCTCAAAGGAGTTGGTTGTAAACCACAGAAATGAGCTCACGATTGAAGAACTTCAAGAACAGCACAAGGGATCAAGAAGAAATTTGTTGCTCCCTTGAAGAACATTCTTTGAAGAGGAGGAAAGTAGTAAAGGAAGCATTTCCACGGCATAAGTTAAAGATCTCTTTAACCACAGCGGGGGAAAAACAGTGGCGGAAGAAAGGCGTCATTACATGGCTATGGAGAACAGGAGCATCACTTATCTACGACAATGTCATTTATCAAAGGCATTCGACGTTGCATAGGATTTTAGAGAAAGAGTCCCTAGATTCTTCTATTGTAAAAAGACAGATACGTATAAGAAATAACGCCTGAAAGAGAGAAAACACCTGAAGGACTATTACTTGATAGTTTTATGAAAAGTAACTCCCTTTCCTGACGGTAACATCAACATGTTGGTGGAACCAATTTATTCAATTACGTGAAGATATGACTGGCCATTCTTACAAATCGCCATTTGAATTGCATTTTGGAACGAATTGTGCAATAATAGCGAGGTTTCACTGCATTTGAAACACGTTCTCTCCCAAAATGTCACCTATGCGCGACGCAAGAGTGACCACGTGGTGGACGCTGAGCGTCTTAAGCTCAGTCTTTAAGTCCAGTTGACTCCGGCGGTATGAATTCGAAGGCTCGAGAGCAGCTACAGGCCTTGCAGAACAATCGACTTTTTCTTTTTACAATATATAACTGTGGCACGGAGAGATGGCGCACAGTGTGGCATAGTGGGCAAAAATCCACCGAACTCGCGGGTTTTGAGCTAGGATCTTCTATTATGGCTCAAAATGCGGAAAAATTCTTCGACTATTTCGTAGTGGTGCTACAATTTTGAATTTCTTAACCCCCTAAGCGCCGCGTAGCTCAGAATGGACCCAAGTCGCGATTTTGAAAACTAAAAAGTATGACCATATTTTTTCCCTGATATGTGGCTCAATGCTTAGTATAAATCGAGGAATTGGATGATAAAACACAACTTTTGATCGCTGCTGGGTGTTTAGAAATGCTTTTTTCCACCGTATAAGTCATTAAAAACATGATTTTTCAGGTTTTTCCGTTGAAAAAATGGGTTTTAACGGTCTTCACACATCTCCCGCTAAAGAACAAATATATATTTTAATTCTAAACTACAAGTTTTCAATCATTTTCCAAAGTTCAAAAGGTAAAAACCTCCCTAAAACACCGAAAAATTGCTCAAAGTCCGAATTTCAGCTCGAGATCCTACCATTGCCCACGGTAGTACATCTGTGCAATAGCGCAAGCAGCTTATTTTATATGTATACATTTCGAGAATAAATCGTCTGCGTTCGAATAAAGACCTTTAGATTTAGAATTTCCGAATGCTTTTGATGTTTTTAAGAAAATTTAATGTATTAAAGTAACAGTTGAACAAATGTGTAGACGCAAAATTAGTATGTTGTCTGTTTCCTCGGAATAATCGTAATATTTGATTTGCAACAGGTATTTTCTCTCTTTTACGTAAGTGTTTTTGTTGGAATTTTAACATAAAATATAAAAACACATGTTAAAATTTCAATGTGTTTTAAACTAAATAACTGATGCTCAGATGAACCCTTTTAGCCCCAGTTTTGTTCCTAACAACATCATTTATAGGTTATAATACAGCTGAATTTGAGGTAAGGCTGAAAGGATTAATGAAATTATATGATTTTACTTCACTCTATTTAATTTAAAAAACAAATATTTACAAATATATGTCCATTAGCTTTCAATTTAGAAGTATGAAAAACAGTAAAGACATGTTATTTTAACTTTATTATAAAGTTTAATAGAATTTATTTTAAAATTTATGTTGTTTTGTTGGTCTTACACGCAGAAACAAATTTAAAAAAAATGTAATTTACATAATTTTTTTTTTAATATTTGTAACAGAGGACAAAAAAGAGTGAACATACCTTTTACACAATTCGAATATTACGATTATTCCGAGGAAACAGACAAACAAACTAATTTTGTGTCTACCCATTTGCTCAACTGTTACTTTAATACATTAAATTTTCTTAAAAACATCAAAAGCATTCGGAAATTCTAAATGTAAAGGTCTTTATTCGAACGCAGACAATTTATTCTCGAAATGTATGCATATAAATGTATACATATAAAATAAGCTGCTTGCGCTATTGCACAGATGTACTCCCGTGGGCAATGGTAGGATCTCGAGCTGAAATTCGGACTTTGAGCAATTTTTCGGTGTTTTAGGGAGGTTTTTACCTTTTGAACTTTGGAAAATGATTGAAAACTTGTAGTTTAGAATTAAAATATATATTTGTTCTTGAGCGGGAGGTGTGTGAAGACCGTTAAAACCCATTTTTTCAACGGAAAAACCTGAAAAATCATGTTTTTAATGACTTATACGGTCGAAAAAAGCATTTCTAAACACCCAGCATCGATCAAAAGTTGTGTTTTATCATCCAATTCCTCGATTTATACTAAGCATTGAGTCACATATCAGGGAAAAAATATGGTCATACTTTTTAGTTTTCAAAATCGCGACTTGGGTCCATTCTGAGCTCTGCGGCGCTTAGGGGGTTAAGAAATTCAAAATTGTAGCACCACTACGAAATAGTCGAAAAATTTTGCCGCATTTTGAGCCATAATAGAAGATCCTAGCTCAAAACCCGCAAGTTCGGTGGATTTTTGCCCACTATGCCACACTGTGTGGCGGATGAACTGGAAGTGGAAACAGAGCACTTGATTTTGTAATGGGTAAGATCAGCGAGAACACGCGAGAAATAAAAACTTGACTGCTTACGCATCCTCACTAATCCTACTTGTAACAAAATTAAATGCTCTCTTTCCGCTCACAGACCATCCGCCGTCTCTTCGTGATCAAGCTTTAGTAGTTTCTATTTATTCATTGTTTGTAGCTTCTTTCTGTCAGGCTATCGATTTGTTGTTTCTCTTTGAGTGTTTGTGCTGAGAACACCTACGAAAGCGAATGTTGTAATCAGATAAATAAGAGTGAATAATATAAATATCAACTATTAGGATCAAAATGTACAATTATTAGAGGAGCACGAAACAAAAACTTATAAAGAATATTGTTTCCATGAGAAAGATGATAAGCGGAAAAAGTTAACTTCGTGAAAAGTGCCATTCTTGCTTAGAAGGGCAGCACTGTCGTAGCTATTCAGGATCCGTATGCTGATGGTATATATCTATACTACCAGAAGACATATTAATGCGCAAATCTCCTTATTTTTCACGGACTGCGCAGAAAAATAATTGCGTAATCCTTTAAAAGTCAGGACTGCGCATTGGTTTGTTTGTTGAAATAGAATCAGGGGCGGGCAAGGGGGGGGAAGGGAGAGAAGGGACACCTGTCTGAAGGGGGTCTAATATTTGTAAAATGAGGGGTGAAATATAAAGTTAAACAATATGAAGGAGGACCCGTAAAAGTCATTTGTGACGAGTCCCAAAATTTCTGTGCACGCCCCAGTATAGAAGTAAAATTTCATGGTCCTGGATAGTGAAAAATGTATATGACCATGTATCTTAGAGGCAAGTTGTGTCAACTCTAATCACTTTTTTTTGGTTGCTATCATAAGCAGTATGTTTATGACAATAATAAAGTAAAAAAAATGATCGTGACTATTTCATTAAAAAAATAATAAAATTGTTAGCTGTTAAAGAAAATAACATTTTACCTCCATCCACTATTATTGAAAGGAAAAGTAGCAGCACAATTTTACTTACCCTTTCTAACAGACTTTTCTTCCAATAGTTTCAAATGCGCTTCAGCTGAAGAAATTTCTCCTGACAATGCTGCAGCATAAGAAAATAGTGCCAAACCATAACTATTGGGGTTGGATTCAGCTTCTAAACATTTCAAAGCATTCTTTATCGATATTTGATTAGGTTTTACTGCTCCCGATTCCAAAATGGAAATTAGAACGTAAGCAGTCAATAGAGCAAGAGACTGTTCTCCTTCATTTAGACCTCCCTGCAAGACAGAGAAAGAGAAAAGAAGAATACAATAATCGAGCTCTGTTTTTCGGCGGGTATCCTTTGCAGGAGCAAAGAGTTTTAATATGATGAAAAAAAAAAAAAAAAAGAGGTGTTTAATAAGAATAAAGTCTTGGTCGTCAAAAGTGGTGACTATGCGTTCGTTTAAAATGATATCGCTATTTCCGCCCTTGTCCCGAGTCTCTAGTAAGCGTCATCTTGATTTTGTACAAATAATTTTTAAAAAATGTCGTTAATTTCAGACCTCATATTTTCAATTGAAGTAAAAAATCAATAATTCCTGACATTTTTACATCTAATCTTATTTAAAAATGGTCCGTTTTTTTTTTTTTTTTTTTTTGAGCAATCACGATTGCTTATTGTTCTCATTTGAGCGTCCTTGATGTCTGGTTCCTTTTTCAGCGCGGACCAGGGGCCTCTGCAGCACCACCGCGCATCGGCCTCTGTTCCTGACCCCTCTCCCCCGGAATCCGCTTCTCCTGGTCGGTGGCGTCTATACCCTACACACACGCACGCTCATACTCAAGCACACTCATATACATACAAACTCACACACAAGCCTACGTGCATACACACAGGCCTATGCAACACACACAAGAATACCCATGAACGCATGCGCGCCTACACACACACGTAACCGCCCAGGAGGAAGGGCAGGCTTGGGGGAACAGGAGTCGTTTCTAGAAACAATAACTCCAAGGAGTAGGGTCTTGTCGCAACTCGTGATTGCGAAAAACATAATTTGAATTTAAAATTTTAGAATTCAAATTAATATTTGTTAAATTAATATTATTAATATTATTATTATTATTATTATTATTTTTTTTTTTTTTTTGTGATCGGGGTATTTTTGGGTTTACGACCATTTACAATTGCGAATTCCCTGAAAAATAATCGTCTCAGGCGTTAGAAATTTTGCGACTAATAAATAAACCAAAGCCTGTGTTTAAGTTCTTACATTTACTTTCCTTCACTTATATATTGCCTACATTTGTATTATACTAATTTAGTGGACATTTGCTTTTTGCGCAGCGAAAAATACTTCTTTTAAATAAGGTTACCAAAGACGCAAAAGTGGTTTCCATTTTTTGCGACTTTTTTAGCTTATTCAGAAGTTCTAGTTTAGAGCTGCATTCAGACAAGTGAGAAGTCCATAATAATTACATGTTTACCACACAAAATTCTCCAAATCTTTTGTGTCATTTCTAAATACTTTGTTTTCAGCAAAACTTCGTTTAAAATGGATTAGTCTACAATGTACAAGGCTCATTGTTGTCCGAGTGAACGAGTACACTGTTTGAAAAACTAAAGAAAAATTACTGTAAAAACACAAGGTAGAATTAGTGGTAAAATTAACTGTAATTCAGTCAATGCTACTGTAAAAACTTAAGTAATAAGTACCACATATTTTCGAGCAGGAACCTTTAAATTAGACAAGTTACCGTAAAAATACTGTACATTTTCCTGTAGAATTTTTAGTAAAATGTACTGTAGGCCAGTAATGTTACTGTAAAATCTTCAGTAATAAGTACCATATATTTTAAAGTAGAAAACCACAAATGTGCGAGAAGTTACAATAACAAAGACTATTGTACACTTTACCGTAGAGTTTGCGGTAGAATGCACAGTAATTCATTAATGTTACTATAAAATGTACGGTATTTCTTTTATTTTTTATCTTAAAATTTTACAGTAGATTTTGATTTTATGGTAAAAATTACTGACAACATATATTCCAGCACTTTTTACCATAAATTCAACAGTGAAATTTAAATTTACGTTAAAAGTTACTGGCAGCATGGATGCCAATTCCTTTACTGTAAATTTTACAGTAAAATTTGATTTTCCGGATAAAGTTACTGGCAACATGGATGGCAGTACTTTTTACTATACTGTAAGTATTGTACTGTAGTTACTGGCAACATGGAGGCCCGTAATTTTACCGTAAATTTTCAGGAGAATTTGTAGCAGTGTAAGGATAATTTTCACATTCAGCTGCTAAAACCAAACGTACTTTTAAGGACTTCTGGTGCAAGTAACCCGTGGACTCAAAGCATCCGTTTTCAAACTGTTTTTCTAAGATCCAAGCTGTGCTGAGTCTGAGATCATGCTCGTCAATGTCGATGAATCTTCTTGCTTGACCAAAGGACCTGACTACAAAGGCAGTCAACCAAAGGCTCCCTTCGATGTCGTTTTTACCAAACGCGCTGTATGAACCATCTCCGTGACGGTACTGGAGTTCCCTCTGGTATCCTAATGCAAAAATGTTCGATACATTAAAAACCAAATGAGGCAGGGAGAAGCAAAGGGATGTAAATGGACATTTTCAAGTTTTGAGTAAAACTTCTTTTTACAGTTGAGGTCCTAGGTAGGCTTTCCTTGAAAAGTTTTTCTAAATCATGCTGTATAGCAGCACCTACCAGAGCTACTAGTACGCTCTCTTGTCCTAAGACAGAGGAGAGGTTCACCTACTATAGGTACAGGTTATGTCCAAAATTTTAATTTTGGCATTGGCCCTTGCTCCTCACTGCCTCAAATGTAAACGCGATTTGTATTCAACAATAGATCTGAAAATAATCACTCGCCAGCAGGCGACTAAAAGTCTTACTTTGGTGACTAAAAAAGGTCAGATAGTCACTTTTTTACCGACCACAGATAAGTATTACTTCATTGATTCTTTTAACAACTCATTTCTACTTCGTCATACTTTGTTTGTGATGTAAAACTGGTCTCAAGTTCTCATATGGTATTCCTTGGATGAGAAAATCATGTAAAGACTTACTTTTTTTAAATTGATGGTTGAAGCAATAATAATTTTTAAATTTCCATCATGAAAATTTTTTAATAGATATTCATTAGTATAATGTTATACTTGACTGAGGTCGCGGATGCCAATGTTTTCATAAAAAAAGGGGGGAGGAGGGGGACTGGATGAAGTGGCTACTAATGATCAAAAAAAAGTGGCTACAAAATTGAAAGTGATTACCGGTCACTGATAACTAGCAAACATTTGAATTTTCAGGTCTGTTCAACAATATTTTGATTGCAACAAACTATATCATTCATAACTGTAATGACGAAAAATACAACATCGAAGGAGTATTAATAACACAATTATGTCCTGAGCCATAAGTATGTAAGCAGAGTATCTTAATTACTTTTGAAAGAAATTATTAATTCATTTAAATCGCTAAAGTTATGTTATATTTACAGAACATGTTTGATATTTAAAAATGAAAACTTACTGCGCCGAAATAAATCATGAAATTTTACTTCTTTTTAAAAAAGAAAACATATACATAGTTTTGAAAGAGATTGTAAAGATAATGAAGTACATAATATTTGAAAAAAGATTATAAATGAAATATTTGTAAATTCTTCAGTGCAAGTAAACTAATTCGCGTTAAGTATAATAGTTACATTTAAATATGATTTAAAAAAAAAAAAAAACTAAGCTCCCTTTACTCACCTTTCCGCATATTATTAAGACATTCTTGTTTAATCTCCTCGCTGATTTTACCAACAGATGATAAATAATCGAGTACAAATATGTTTGGTACAAAAAGTACCATATTCTGTTCTCCACAACCGACGGGCAGACGGACCAAGTATTTTAGTCCGTTCAAAGCTGGACCCATTATATCACCTGAAATTTAAAAAAAATGTTTGTTGGAGTAGAAGAAATTGGCATTTTACATTTTTGAAGCATAGTAATTTGCCAATGCAGTACAACCTCGTTTATCCGGACCAACAAGGATCATAGGTCATCCGGATAAAGGAAAATCCGGATAATCAGGGTAATATGAGTCATAAGCAGGACAAGTTCTTAAATAAGCAGACTTATCACTTATAACAAAAAACAATGCTTTGTAACCGAATTGCATAGAATTGTTTCGCGCAAACACTATATCTTAATATATAAAAATCAATGTCCTGAGATAACACACACACACACACATATATATATATATATATATATATATATATATATATATATATATATATATATATATATATATATATATATATATATATATATATATATATATATCAACGCACAGCCGAAACCGCTGAAGCTTCAGACTTGAAATTCGGCAGGCATGTCCGCATGGTTACAAAAGTAACCACTAAGAAAGGATTTTTCGAAATCTCAATTCGCAACTCCAACGAACTATAGGGGGCACTGAAGTCACTGTCTAATGGCGGACTTAAAAACAAAAACAAACGCACATGGTAACGAAGAAAATGCTAAAAGTGTTGTGATTTTTGTTCGTACGTATGATTTTTTCGCTTTATTCTTTTTAAATTAATTTTCAAAGTCTTGTGGATATTCTGGCCCACGTAGAAAGAAATGAGAATTCAAGAAGCATTACTAAACGTCAAAGATTAATGCAAACTACGTAGTTCGTAGTTCTAAGCAACTATTTAAACGATGTTGAATTCGATATTTATCAATTCTTGATAAAACTAAATAATAATTGTGGCCTGACAAGAATAACAATTAATGCTAGAAAATTCAATTTGACATTACAAATTTTTATCGAAAGAAGATACTTTTTTGCCTTGCTTGGCTAGCGATTATTGTTTTCCATTTGTAGCTGAGTTATTTTTCTCGAATTCCTGAATCGGTTAATTTAAAAATTTTCTGTTTCGATTTTTCTAATTTCTGAGTTACGATTTAATTGTGTCATGTTATACAAATCATCAACAAAATTCTCACGGATATATATGGTGGTAGTTTTCTTTTCAGTTGATTGACCATTATTTCTTTTCACTTATCGAATTCTGTAATCTTACTACCATTTTATTCCATTCATGATAAAAATTAAAAATGGTTTAACTAAAAACGCGAAATCTCGCCAAGGCTACTTTGCTCGCACTATACTAAAACTTATAACCCTAAACAAATTTGGCGAAACCTTTCAGCTGAGAATAAAAGGAATAAAGTAAATTCTTTCTCGGTTATTCATTTTGTTCTACGATAATATATTCAAGAAAATAGTTTGCATACTGTCCATTCCAACTAAATACTGCTGTAAAATATGGTAAGTTTAATTAATTTAAGATTAAAAAAACCCCCATATTCTTACAAATTCATACAAAACAATAATTTTTTTACCTTGTATAACGTTATCCAAGTTTGTTAATCCAGAATTTTCGCTTTCACCAATTGTTAAGGAAATAATGAAAACTAACATTTTTTTGAGAAGCTCGAGAATACTACTAAGGGACGAATTAATTTCTGTAGCTGAAAGCAAACTAAGACACATCGATTGCGTTAATAATTACTCAGAACAAACTGCCTGTGTTTACGTCAACAGACACACGTGGAACGCAACGTGGCAATGTTTTAGTTTCATTTGCAGTTTTGTAAATCATCGCAAGGTAGCGTATTCGAGCGCTGGAGTTCCGAATTATTTCGGGAGAAATTAATTAAAACCCCTTAATTTCTGCAAAATTAAAAACCTGTCATTGAAATTCAAATCCCTTATTTTCGAAGGCTTTCCTCCATTCAAATCATTATTCAGTACTTCATCTCAACTTTTGGTCGATAGCAAACTATAAATTTGATAAGATAAATAAATACCTTTGTGCTGAATAGTAAAGTCAGACGAAACAACGTAAGTAGAAGCACAAATTTGTAAATTACAGCAGACACGTGTTTCGGCGTTACAGGGAACGCCTTTTTCAATGCAAAAAATAATGAGCTTATGGATGAAAAGCTTATGGATGAAAAGCTAAAAATAATGAGCTTATGGTTGTTTATCGCAAACCTTTTGCTGTCTCTTTACCTCCTCATAGACTATCGTCTCATCCTCCAAATCAAAAATATTCTGCTTTCAATTCTTTTGTTTATCGCGCAATTAATATTTGTTCTTCGTCGGAACTTCTTAAAGTGGAACTTAATTATCTTAAAGCTGTGGCAATTGATAGAGACTATCCGCCAACTTTGATTGATTCCATTTATAAAAAACTTTCAAATAAATCCCAAACTAATGTTCTTAACCGAACCTTCATCAGAAAGAATTTGGTTGTTTTGCCATTCTTTCCATCTGTAAGCTATCAGGTTGCTAAGATTCTAAAACGTTTCCAATTCCAGGTGGTGTTCTCTCCTATTAATAAACTTTCATTCTCTTCTCTTAAAGATCCTATTCACCCTCTTAATTGTTGTGGAATTTATAGAATTAATTGTAGTTGTAAACTTGCCTATATTGGACAGACTCGGCGTGCTTTAAAAATTCGCTTGAAAGAGCATCAAAATTATGTGAAAAAACAAAAAAACAAAAAAACAAAAAAAAAAAAAAAAAAAAAAAAACAACAATTAAATAAGTCTAGTATTGCTCAACATTGTTGGGATTCGAATCACTCTTTTGATTTTAACTCTTATCAGATTATCCAAAAATGCCCCAATTCATCAGATCTTGACTTTTGGGAATCCTTTCATATTTTGAGGAACAGTTCTAACTTAGTTAACGATCTTAGTGCAGTTCCATATTTTTCTAACATTTGGCTCCCATATCTTTAATACTGTCCTTTCCCCATCCCCCCCCCCTTTTTTTTTTCTTTTTTTTTTTTATCTATCTTCCTCTGTTTATTTTTATCTTTTTGTCTTAATTGACACCCTCCCCCCCCCCAATTTTCTTCTATTTATCTTTATTTTTCCTTTTTTCGAATATTTTTCGTTTCTGTTTATTTTATTTCATGGTTTTCCATTCTGCTTTTCCTTTCTTGCGGTTCACGGTTACTGACAATTTCTTTTCCTTTTGTTGAAGCTTCGGCTTAATCCTTGTCCAATTGAATTCTTTCTTTCTGGGATGTACCTATGAGAAAGCTCCTAGCCTTTGCTTGCATTCCTATTGGTTCTTGATCGGTTTATAACTTTGTCATTGGTGTTTGGCTAATCCGCTGTTTTTATCTTTTAAGCTGCATGCTTATCTGCTCTTGGCTTTTGTCGGATGTCTTTTCATCCATAAGCTCATTATTTTTTGCATTGAAAAAGGCGTTCCCTGTAACGCCGAAACACGTGTCTGCTGTAATTTACAAATTTGTGCTTCTACTTACGTTGTTTCGTCTGACTTTACTATAAATTTGATATTGTTTTTGTTTCTCACGTGATTCTTCGAGGCTTTTCTCAAGTCAAATCATAATGTTTCTGTCTTTTGCTTTTATTTTTTCAAAACTAGAAACGAAGTTTTTAAGAACATCATCACAGGCGAAAAATCCTTTTGAATTTAGAAGAGTGCAGTTTCCTGTTAAAGTTTGCTTTGCAATAACCATTAATAAGTCACAAGGACAGACATTAAAAGTAGCAGGGATCGATTTAAGAGAAGACTTTTTTTCACACGACCAATGTTATGTAGCTTGCTCCAAAGCCAGTTCATCAAGCAGTTTAATAATTTTAGCACCAGAGAAAAAACTAAAAATGTTGTATACAAAAAAGTCTAGCTTAAACATAGGTATAACAATAAAATGTGGATGACCTGTGTTTGCAAAGATAATGAGTACTTTAAAAGGATCGTTAATAACAGTTAAAGATCAGTTAAGGACAAGGACATATATATATATAAGGAGTCCAGGGTCCCCGGGATCCTCCCCAAATTAGAAAATGTTATAGGTAATAAGTAATTATTATAGGGGATTTTCGAAACTAGGTGCACCAAGCGCTGTTAACCCCTGCTAATTCCATTACCCGAGCAATGCCGGGTACGGGAATGCTAGTCATTTATAAACGACAAAAGATCAAATAAGCTTTATGCTACAATGTGATTACATTGAAAAACTAACGTAAATGAAGTATTTTTCGGGTTCATTTGTGCTTTATTTACGTTGGTTTTTCAATTTAATAAATTATTATTTATAGTTGAGCTGCAGTGATGCCGGACTGACGTTCCTAAGTACGAAATGATGATCGTTAAATTACTATAATTTATTTCATGATCTATGCCAAAGTTGTACATTTAACCAAAATAAAAAGCGAACGTTTGGTGAACTTATAGTTTAGCTAAAATAACTTAAAAGGATTATTTGTGTAAACATAAAACTTTTTAAGGCCCTTCAAATTAGATCCGGATAAACAGGAGAACAGGATAAACAGTTGCCGGATAAACGAGGTTCTAATATAATTGTAATACATTTATTCACAGTTACGATTCGTAACTTTTATTGGTAATTTCTTTGCTTTTCAATCTAAGGTAGTTTCCTCATTTTAAGTTGAAATAACGAATGAAATTTATTCAAGAACTATGGGAGCTTGATTTCAATATCTTACCGGATATGGACATGAAAGCTCTTGCAGAACCATCAACCACATTCTCAGGTAATAACAAGTCTACTTCAGAAGCATAAGTTCCATTGGTATCTGCAACACATTATAGCAATTTAAATACGAATAAAACAGATATATTTTCTGTTTTAAGAGTCAGTGCCAAAAATACAGTATGCCCTCATTTTACGCGGATTTGATTACACACGGTTTAATATTTAACGTCTTTATTTTATTTTACGAATATGAGTTTTGATTTTACGAGGGTGCGGCAATGTAAACAGATAAAATTTTTCTCTCTTTCAAGACCCAGACAACTGAGATTTCAGGACTGTTCTTCCTCAGAAGTTAAGTTATTAGGCTCACACAATTCAGAGCTCACTGGACGAAAAGTATAAGTGGCAAAGGTGGACGAAACCAACGAGGATACCGACATCGATTACATACTACGATAAGCTTTCACATTGAAAGTTTTGAGCCATTCCTTGACAATATCAAATAAACTTTCTGATTTGTTCGTGAAAGATCCCGTCATGGAAGTGACGAGAGTAATCATGGATGCGAGGAAGAAAATGATTGATGTTTAATGGATTCAGCCCCCCCCCCCCCAGCATCCTCCCTTGTGGGCATCACTGTCCAAATGAAATAAGTTCAAAACAAGTCGTCAAATTCGTGCTGAACTGGTGGGAAAAGTGAAACTAGCGGATAAATACGAGTATCTACAATCCAATGACTCCTCCAAGCCACTGATTTAAACCCTGTGCAAATATCAAGAAAACCATTTCAACGTCAGACACTGAAAGGAAAAGGTTCAACTGGGCTAGAAAACACAAGGATTCGACACGTGGTTCCTGGAAAAGTACTATCCACTGACGAATAAAAATTCAAAATATATGCATCTAAGAGGTGTTATATTGTTCGTCGTTGGTTGTGGGTTAGTGCACGCTATCCGTGCTTATCCAACCAACAATAAAGCATCGAGAAGGTACTATCACAGTTTGGGGAAGATTTGGTGGTGTTCAAGTTTATTTTAAAAATGGATGATATCTTGGACTCCAAGCGATATCACTCCATCTTTTTGCGGCATTCTACTCCCTCTGGCACTTGCCTTGTTTGTTGCGGATCCATTTTACAACAAGAACACGACTCGAAACATACTTTCAATTTCTGTAGAAAGTAAGTTTAATCCGATCAACGTCAATAGGTGCACCAAAACATGGCTGAGCAGCCCCAAAGTCCAGACTATCGCCATTTTGAACTACTCTAGGTTCATCTAGCTAGATGCATCAGAAGCACAAATATTACAAGTCAAAATCATATGTAAAAGAGAAGTCAATTCAGTATAAATCTGAAATTAAAAATTTGAGAGAAGCAATATACACAGAATACAGCTTTGTGCGAATAGCTTTACTCTACCGCCTGTATTTTTTCTTGTCTCAATTTTTAATTTAAATTTCATTGGCTGCTTTAGAATTAACCTAAATATAAATATATTAAGATTAACCACAATTTTCTAACCAAGAAATGTGTTGTAATCAAGAGATTTGATACTTATTTTGTTTCATCTTTTTAGTGCAACCAAAGCTTACAGAAATTATTTAGATTTATTTATTTATTTATTTTTTTTTAAAAGTATATTAGGCTTTAAAGTTTCTTCTATTTCGAATTTATTTGAGAAGAAATTTTTTGAAGTTCAAAACATATCCACCTGTTACTAATCCACATTTTTGGAGGAAAAAAAACGGTCTTCACTTTTGTAGTAATATAAACGTATTGCGAATTAAGAAAGAGATTAGCTTATATTTGCAAATAATTTGCTCGCAATATTACAACATTGTACACTCAAATTTAAAAGCAATTTTTAACAGGTATATAGTAAAAGATAAAAATAAAAAAACTTTAAAAAGTGCTTTTAAACTGATGTTTTGACTTGAATCAACGTAAGCTTCTAAAACTTGAGTTTGTTGAAAAGTTTCAAATGTCCAAAATTCACAAATATGCGCTTGCTTAAATGACTCCTTCAACTCTAACAGAATTCAAACGAACCGAATACGATCAGTTGTATTTACCAATAGCACAACTAGAAATTTCCTTTACTCCACCCTAAGGCCCTTATATTTACGAACCGGCACACAGTGGGGCGAAAACGCCAAAAAGCGCTTAAAAATGTTTTTAAACCTCTCTCGCTTGTTTGTTTAGACAAACATGTTATTATGGAGTTGTTTCGATTTATTTGGGTTCTGGGTCCTAAGTTTGCAGGTTTACGCAGCTAATTCCTTTTCGGGGTCTTTCTACAGACCATTCATCACTAATTAATATTAATTTCTAAGAGGACATAAGAGGACATTTTTTGTAGAGTGTTTTGAAAAAAAAAATAACCTTGAATTTCCAAGTTTTCGGTGCTGATCAAAACCGATTTTCGGTTTGAGATTTCGATTACTCATTTTTTTCGTCCTATTACAAACGTTGGACACGAGAGAAATTAAATATACCAGCCTTTGATGAGAAAAAAAAATATCTAGGCTGCTTAAAAGCAATTTTTGTAAATTCCCGCACTCATGGTCTTTCACCTTTCTAAAGGCTCCCTTCAGCTTTGTAGTGGACGAAGGGCTCTAAAATTCCAGTTCTGATTGCCTAAGAGTTAGGCCTGTGCAAATTTATTAATCCTCAATTGGTTTAATATAGACCCCCCCCCCCATTTATAAGTACTTTTTTGGCGTTTTCACCCCACTGTGCGGCGCATCTGCTTTAGATCAGCCATTTTGGATCGGAGCGCGTGTTTGAGTGGTTGCCTTTTCTGGCGAGTTTTCGCGTTTGGTATTGTTCACTGCGAGCGATTATTAGCTGCACACACACACACACACGTGAATTGTTTAGTAAATAAAATATTATTTACGACAACTTTGGCGAAACAAGAAACTTTGCTGTGGTAGCCCTAGCTCCGCAACAATGAAAAATCCGATCCAAAATGGCTAAACTTAAGCTGATGCTCGGCCTATCTATATAGTGGCTCTACTCCACCCAGAAGGAAATTTCTCGCAATGCTATTGGTAAATAGATGTGATCAAATCAACAAAATCAAGTTGAATAAGTTCCTAAGTTCAACCCCGAATTAATTTGTTAACTTTATTAACAAAATTAACTTTATAATTACTATTATTTTTCATTGTTTATGGCAGCAATTAAAAACCTGAATCGGCATTCATTATGACAGAGAAAGTAATTGTAGAAAGTCTTTAATAATGAAAATAGTTTAAGATATGGAAAACATGACTTACCTTCTGGGCAAATATAATAATTGAAAACTTCTTCTTTAGGGAAGCCTTCTGCCTAATTAGAAGGTAAACGTTAGAAATGCCATTAAACATTCAGTTAAAAAACATATTTTCGATGAGCAAACTAACGCCTTCTACACGCCTTTCAATGCTTTGAGAAATAAAGTTTGTAAATCAAAGAAAATATTTTTTGCCCACAAACCCATGAGTAGAGTTGCACTGTTGCGTCTAAAGGGGGTGGGGTAAGCTATCATCCAAAATATATAAAAGTCGAAAAAAAAAAGAAAATAGCAGTATGGTATGAAGTCAGAGGACAGAGGAACAGGGCAGGAACATTTTTAAGACTTAAAACAGGTTTAGGGGCTCATTCAACCCGATTTTGGTCGATTTAATCCAATTCTACAAGGAGCATTCAAATGAAACCCTGTCACTAGTGAAAAGCAATGCTGGCGATGTTACTAACGCAAACATAGTCGCCAAAACTGTTCGCACATTTATCTCACTGCGACAGTAGTCGGTCGTTTCCATCTTTGAAGAAGCTAGTAAGTTGCTGTCGTTTCCAGGCCTAGACCCTAGCATACACTTAGTCGTCCGCTGTGAATCGATGCCCGCGAATAGCGAATTTTAGAGGTCATGGAAATCTTCATGGCCATGAAATCATGTTTATAGAACTTTCACTTTGCAACATTGGGCATTCGTCTCTCTCTAGCAATAGATGGTGCCTCCATACACGCAGTTATGTGGCGTCCCCTTACGTTTAATGTGTAGTTAACACTGACCTAGTTTCATTTTATTAAACATTATATCCTGTATACCAGTAGCGTAGTGAGAAATTTCCTTTTGGAAAAGGAAATTCTAAGAAAAATCTTTTGAGACCTTTAAAAAAAAAAAAAAGGGCGGGAAAAACGTAATGTTCATTCTCTGGCTAGACTACCCGATCTAATATTGAATTCTTGGTGTTGTTTCCCGAATAGCACAATGACTAAAATCATTTATCACTTCTTCGTACCTCGACGAGTAGTTGCTTCGTTGCTGCATCCCTAGCACTTAAACGAGCTGTAATTTCGTTCCCGCAGACTTCGTCGTCTTCTTCCATAGAATACCCGTAGACTGTAATATTCAACTGACCAAGACTTACGGGACGAAGATGGAAACGTGTAGAAATACTTTCGCCGGCGCACACGCATATCTTGTGGAAGCGAGATTCAGTTAGAATTTTATAATCTTTACTTGGTTCCATGGATAACTTTATCTGAAACGAGAAACGAATTGACATTAATTCTTACTAGTTGCTTAAATAAGTGTAATTTTTGTTATGAATTGCGAATTTCTATTCGATAATGGCTTTTAACAGAAAAATAGATTTAGTTGGAGTTTTATATTGCCGTGGGAAGCTAAAAAGCAGTATCTGCAAACTTTTCATTTTTGTTGGAAGTTTTGTCGTCTATTATACTTTAGTTTAATATTGTACAAGCTTGCTTATTCGATTTCCGCTGAAATAAAGCTCAAAAAAAACCATCAGATTCTAAAATTTCTGTATTAGTGGTATGGAACTACAAACGTGTTTCTTCAAACGTCTCAAAAACTCATTTCTATCACAAAGGCGAATGAGAAATAGTTTTTGGAGGGGGCACCAGACAGTAGGAGTAAAAAGCGCCACCTCATACACCTTTACATAACTAAGTTTTCACAAAATCTTTTAAAATGTCTTTTAGGCCCAGTTACTCTTAATTACCGATTCCATCAAAGAATAATTATTATACGATTTGCGATTTTATGTAGTACCTTTGAATAAGAAACCTGTGAATAGAAACAGTTAAAAGTATTCTTTCACACTGACCTACAACACCAATATCACTATTACTATAGGAAACATAGGTGACATTTCAACTATGCTGTGGTGTATGTGTGTGTGTGTTTTTTTTTTTTGTTTTTTTTGTTTTTGAAATAATAGTTTAGCGAATTTGATTTGTGCTATTTAGAAATAAATCAAATAATATTTAATGGTATACAGTTAAATTAACATTATTCCTGTGGGAGGGGCATTCCCCTCCCCCAAATCTGCTACTGTTTCTGTCGATACTGCCGTTTACCTTACCATGGCAATGTAGTCTTTACTTGGTTACAAGGATATCTATATCTGTGACAAGAACATTTTACGTATGTGCTCATTTTCTGTTGCTCTGAAGAAATGAAGTGCGTATTTCTGTCAGGAAAAACGTAATCCAGAAGCTTCCTTGATAGACTGCAACATGAAAGCATGGAAAACGACTCCATTATTTGTCTTTTTGCTTGTCTTTTAACATGGAAAGTGAAACTATTTTGATTTAAAATTTAGGCACACACGAGACAATTAGTTGAATCCACTTTTCGATAAAGTTGCCTGATAACTAGTTGGCAATCGTTTTTGGACGTGTTCACACGAGGCAACTTGGTTGAATCAACTTATCTTCTCGACCGAAAATGGTACGTATACAC